>NC_057728.1:68048264-68049447 GCF_004010195.1 Chiloscyllium plagiosum | reverse complement strand
TCTTTTCATCCTCACTCTCCACTGGAGTCGTATCTGAGGACTGGAAATAGGGAAATAGGGAAATCCCCGGCAATTACAGACCAGTCTGTCTCACGTCTGTTGTCTGCAAGGTGTTAGAAAGGATTCTGAAGGATAGGATTTATGACCATCTGGAAGAGCATGGCTTGATTAAATGCAGTCAACACGGCTTTGTGAGGGGCAGGTCATGCCTCACAAACCTTATCGAGTTCTTTGAGGATGTGACGAGAAAAGTTGATGAGGGTCGAGCTGTGGATGTGGTGTATATGGACTTCAGCAAGGCATTTGATAAGGTTCCCCATTTGATAAGGCTCATTCAGAAGGTCAGGAGGAACAGGGGAACTTAGCTGTCTGGATACAGAATTGGCTGGCCAACAGAAGACAGCGAGTGGTAGTAGAAGGAAAATATTCTGCCTGGAAGTCAGTGGTGAGTGGTGTCCAACAGGGCTCTGTCCTTGGGCCGCTATTGTTTGTAATTTTTATTAATGACTTGGATGAGGGGATTAAAGGATGGGTCAGCAAATTTGCAGATGACACAAAGGTTGGAGGTGTCGTTGACAGTATAGAGGGCTGTTGTAGGCTGCAGCGGGACATTGACAGGATGCAGAGATGGGCTGAGAGGTGTCAGATGGAGTTCAACTGGGATAAATGCGAGGTGATGCATTTTGGAAGGTCGAATTTGAAAGCTGAGTACAGGATTAAGGATAGGATTCTTGGCAGTGTGGCGGAACAGCGGGATCTTGGGGTGCAGGTCCATAGATCCCTTAAAATGGCCACCCAAGTGGACAGGGTTGGTAAGAAAGCATATGATGTTTTGGCTTTCATTAACAGGGGTATTGAGTTTAAGAGTCATGAGATCTTTTTGCAGCAGAGAGCGGCGGGAGCTGGGCGAAAGTTCAGGCAGAGCGCAAAGCCAGTCGGGAAGGTAAGTGATTGCTATATAAAGAACTTACCTCAACGCCAACGGTCTTTTCGCAGCAGAGAGCGGCGGGAACTGGGCGGAAGTTCAGGCGGAGTGCAAAGCCGGTTGGGAAGGTAAGTGATTGCTATTAGAGTGGATGTGCTCTAAACCCCAGGTCCTACAAAGTAGGGTCTCCCTCCCTCCCTCCTCCTCTAACCTAAATTAAGAGTCCACAGACTTGCCACAAAAAGAGGGTCGAAGGAA
>NC_057728.1:67979204-68044322 GCF_004010195.1 Chiloscyllium plagiosum | reverse complement strand
TTGAAAGTTGAGTACAGGATTAAGGATAGGATTCTTGGTCGTGTGGAGGAACAGAGGGATCTTGGTGTGCAGGTACATAGATCCCTTAAAATGGCCACCCAAGTGGATAGGGTTGTTAAGAAAGCATATGGTGTTTTGGCTTTCATTAATAGGGTTGATTGTCTATTATCTATTATCTTGTTGCAGCTCTATAAAACTTTGGTTAGACCGCACTTGGAATACTGTGTCCAGTTCTGGTCGCCCTATTATAAGAAAGATGTGGATGCTTTGGAGAGGGTTCAGAGGAGGTTTACCAGGATGCTGCCTGGACTGGAGGGCTTATCTTATGAGGAGAGGTTGACTGAGCTCGGACTTTTTTCATTGGAGAAAAGGAGGCATAGAGGGGACCTAATTGAGGTATACAAGATAATGAGAGGCATAGATAGAGTCGTTAGCCGGAGACTATTTCCCAGGACAGAAATGACTAACACGAGGGGTCTTAGTTTTAAGCTGGTTGGAGGAAAGGGAATGTCAGAGGCGGGTTCTTTACACAGAGAGTTGTGAGAGCATGGAATGCGTTGCCAGCAGCAGTTGTGGAGGCAGGGTCATTGGGGACATTTAAGAGACTCCTGGACATGCATATGGTCACAGAAATTTGAGGGTGCATACATGAGGATCAGTGGTTGGTACAACATCGTGGGCTGAAGGGCCTGTTCTGTGCTGTACTGTTCTATGTTCTATGTTCTAACTACCAAAGGACCAATAGATGTAGGCTGCTAGACAGAACGCTCTGCGAGATACCTGCCTACAGAGGATTTTGCACAGAGAAAAACTTCAACACCTATCTGGACAGCAAATCTACAGAGGAAACTATAAAGAGAAATTTCGACTACTGGCTGGTTTTGAATTTTGAATTTTTCAGTAAATCTTAATCAGGGGTTTTATCAGACTAGTTTTATGGAAGGAAAGGTAAAATATTCTTTAAGAAAGGAGTTGTAAATAGTTGTTAGCTAATTATTCTCTTATGCACCAACTTTTAGAAATAAAGTTGTTGATTTTTCTTTATATAGTTCTTGGCCTCTCGAATTTTCACAGATTACTGCACAGATAAATCTTTTCTGTGTTGCTGGTTTAAACTAAGCAGGAGGGTTTATCCCATATTGTAACAGTTTTGGGACTTGCTGTTGGGATTTGAACTGATTTAGACAGAATTAATAGATTTGGGGGTACAAAAAATCCCAGCAGATTTAAACACTTGCAGGTTAGTGTCCTAGATCTTTAAATAAAACATAGATTAGACAATTTGTTTAATTTTGGTGACTTGTGGTTGATTAAATTAAAAGGGAGAGAAATAGGTCTTAAAATTGCAAAAGAGATTCTGGGATTTGAAGATAATTCTCAAAATTGCCAAGACAATTTAGAAGGAAAGAAAAAGCCCATACTTTTAGAATTAGCAAGTAAGTTAGATTTGGGTTTAACCAAGAACAAAAGTAAAGCTGAAATTGTAAGGGAGTTACTCAAACACTTAGGTGTATCAGAGAAACAGATAAGTGTAGAAAAAGTTAGAGGTAGAGGTAAAAAAAACTTAAATTACAATCAAGGAAAATGGAGTTATAAGATAAACAAAGGGAGAGAGAAAGAGAAAGGGAAAGAGAAGAGAGAGAAAGGAAAAAGAGAGAGAGAAGGATCTTAGCTGAACAAAGAGAGAGAGAAGAAAGGGAGAGAAAAAGAGAGAGAGAGAATTTGAACTTGAGAAGTTGCGACTTAGTCAGCAAAGTCAAGTTAACAGGATGGAGATTAAATGAGAGAGTAGTGTATTTGAAAAATTGGCTCAGCAGATGAAGTGGTTGGAGGATTTATGAGTAATGCTAGTTCAGACTAAACTGGCAGGCAGAGCTAATGAGATATATGCCATGCTGTCAGATAAGGAGTCAAGAGATTACGAAGATGTTAAACAAGTGCTTATGAACTGGTACCAGACTTTGGTTCAGAAACATAAAGAAGGAACCAGGTCAGACTTATGTTGAGTTTGAAAGAATTAAACAGTCATTTTGATCAATGGGTGTGTGCTTTGAAAATAGATAGGACCTTTGAGGCTTGAAGAGAGATTATTCTACTGGAGGAGTTCAAACACTCACTTCCAGAGATGGTAATAATTCACAGGGAGGAACAGAAAGTTCAGGAAGTAAGAAGGGCAGCAGAATTAGCAGTTGACTACATGTTGGTAAAAGAAGCTAAGCCAATGGCATTAGTGAACGTAGTAAAGGAGACCCCAAGAAGAGCTGAGGAGCTGCAGGAGAAAACACAGCCTCGGCAGGGGCTGTGCGTGGAGTTAGCACCTGATCTCTACAAAGAATTCATGTCTGTGGGTAAGGTTTACTCAGAAAGAATAGAGGGAGAAGGACAAGAAGTTATCATTTTGAGAGCTACAGGATTAACCAATCACTGATAGTAAGACATGAGCGAATATGTACTCTTTTTGATCTGAGAATTTGGTAATTTGTGGAATAGATGGACAGAAATTTAGTGTTCCCCTATGTAAGATCAGGTTGGAGTGCCAACTCAAGACTAGGGAAGTTACAGTGTGAGTGATTGACAGAGTGTCAGTTCCAGGAATTCAGTTTGTTGTTGGGAATTATTTGGCAGGATCCAAGGTGTGAGTGACATCCCTTGCTATAGAGAGGACCAAGGAAGACCAAGAAACTGAGGAACAAAGAACAAAGAACAAAGAAAATTTGCAGCCCAGGAACAGGCCCTTCAGCCCTCCAAGCCTGAGCCAATCCAAATGCACTGTCTAAACCTGTCGATCTATTCATAAGCATCTGTATCCCTCTGCTCCCCACCTACTCATGTATCTGTCCAGACGCATCTTAAATGAGTCTATCTTGCCTGCCTCTACCACCTCTGCTGGCAACGCGTTCCAGACAGCCACCACCTTCTGTGTGAAGTACTTACTGTGTGTATCCCCTTTAAACTTTCTACCACTCACCTTGAAAGCACGACCTCTCGTTATTAGATTAGATTAGATTACTTACAGTGTGGAAACAGGCCCTTCGGCCCAACAAGTCCACACCGACCCGCCAAAGCGCAACCCACCCATTCCCCTACATTTACCCCTTACCTAACATTACGGGCAATTTAGCATGGCCAATTCACCTGACCTGCACATCTTTGGACTGTGGGAGGAAACCGGAGCACCCGGAGGAAACCCACGCAGACACGGGGAGAATGTGCAAACTCCACACAGTCAGTCGCCTGAGGCGGGAATTGAACCCGGGTCTCCGGCGCTGTGAGGCAGCAGTGCTAACCACTGTGTCACCGTGCCGCCCACCGTGCCGCGTTATTGAATCCTTCACCCTGGGAAAAAGCTTGTCTCTATCCACACTGTCTATACCCTTCATGATTTTGTAAACCTCAATCAGGTCTTCCCATAATCTCCTTTTTTCTAATGAAAACAAACCTAACCTACTCAACCACTCTTCATTGCTAGCACCTTTCATACCTTCCTCGTAAACCTTCCCTGCACACTCTCCAAAGCGTTCACATCCTTTTGGTAATGTGACAACCAGAACTATACACAGTATTCTAAATGTGGCCCAACCAATGCCTTGTACAATTTTAACAGTTTTTGCCAGCTCTTATACTCAATACCCCGTCCAATGAAGGCAAGCATACTATATGCCTTATTGACCACTCTATCCACCTGTGCAGAAACCTTCAGGGTACAGTGGACCTGCACTCCCAGATCTCTCTGCCCATCAACTTTTCCCAAGGCTCTTCCATTCATTATATAATTCGCTCTGGAATTAGTGTTGCCTAAATGCATCACCTCACATTTGTCTGGATTGAAATCCATCTGCCACTTTTTCTCCACCTATCTATATCCTCCTGAATTCTTTGACAGTCCCTTATGCTTTATGCTACTCCACCAATCTTCGTATCATCTGCAAACTTGCTGATCATACCAATAGTGCCCTCTTCCAGATCATTTATGTGTATTACATAAATATCAGAAGAGTAGGACAAGTCTTAAATGAGGAATCAAGCAAGCTAAAGGGGGTCATGAAATAACTTTAGTGAGCAGAATTAAGGAGAATCCCAAAGCATTTTATTCTTATATAAGAAGCAAGTGGGTAACTAGAGAAAGGATTGGTCCTCTAAAGGATAATGAAGGAAGGTTGTGTGTCAAAACTGAGAGAATGGGTGAGATTCTGAATGATTACTTTGCATCAGTGTTCCTGAGGAGAGGAGAGGAACATGAATCTTGAGATTAGAGGTAGAAGTTTGATTAGTCTGGATCACATTGACATAAGTAGGAAAGATGGGTTGGGTAGGCTAGAGGTTATTAAGGTGGACAAATCCCTAGGACCGGATGGGATCTATCCCAGGTTGCTGAGGGAGGCAAGAGAGGAAATAGCTGGGGCCCTGACAGATATCTTTGTGGCATCCTTTAATACAGATGAGGTGCTGGAGGACTGGAAGGTTGCTCATATTGTCCCCCTGTACAAGAAGGGTAGTAGGATATTCCAGGTAACTACAGACCAGTGAGCATGACGTCGGTGATGGGAAAGTTGCTGGAGAGGGTACTGAGGGATAGGATCTATTTATACTTAGAAAATAATGGACATATCAGGCAACATGGTTTTGTGCGGGGGAGATTGTGCTGTACCAACTTAATAGAGTTCTTCGAGGAAGTGACCAAATTGATAGATGAAGGAAAGGCTGTTGATGTCATATACATGGATTTTAGTAAGGCATTTGATAAGGTTCCCCATGGTAGACTAATGGAGAAAGTGAAGTCACATGGTGTGCAGGGTGTTCTAGCTAAGTGGATAAAGAACTGGTTGAGCAACAGGAGACAGAGAGTAGTAGTTGAAGGGAGTTAAAACAGAAATATCTTGGTATTTTCCCAGACTGGGTAGTAACCAGATCCCACCATCATAAGTCACAGCATGAAGCAAAAAGTAAAGAAAAAGATGAAGGAGCTGAGGTTCAGTTAGCAGATACCCTGTTTGACATAATGGTGTGGGGAAAACCTGAACAGGCAGAGGAACAGACATAAGTGTTTAGTCCTGAAAAGCTAAGGGACTTGCAACAGCAAGACAAAACAATAACAGAAATATATGCGGGTGCGTACTCTGAAAAAGAGTCAGAGAATATTCCAGAACTTTATTATCTGAAAGATAGAATCCTAAGACTGAAATGGAGAGTACAGCAGGTTAGTGCAGAGGAGAAGTGGGCCGAAGTGCACCAGATTGTGTTGCCGGTAGCATACAGACAGAGTTTGTTACGAGTAGTACATGAACTGTCTATAGCAGGTCACCTCGGGGTATGAAAGATTTGGGCTAAGGTATAAAAACATTTTTATTGGCCTGGGATGCACAAGGATGTAGTTAACTTTTGCCGTATGTGTCACACATGCCAAATGGTAGGTAAGCCACAGGTGGTAATAAAACCAGTGCCTTTTTTGCCAATTCCCACACTTGAAGAACCTTTCACGTGGGTTATAATTGATTGTGTAGTCCCCTCCTGAGAACTAAAAGTTGGAACTAGTACTTGTTAACCATAATCGATGCGTCTACTAGATTTCCGAAGGCAATTCCATTATGGAGTACCAAGGCAAAAAGAGTAGTAGTGGAGTTAGTAACCTTGTTCACATGGTATGAGCTACCCAGAGAGATTCAGTCAGACCAACGGTCACATTTTACTGTTTGGCTCTTTAAGGAGGTAATGGGTAGCTTAGGTATAGAGCAATTTAAATCCAGTGGGTATCATCCTGAATCCCAGGGAGTTTCAGAAAGGTGGCATCAGACCTTGAAGACCATGTTGAGAGCATACTGTCAAGATTAATGGAATGATTGGGATAAAATTATCCCATTCATACTGTTTGTCATTAGAGATGCCCCAAACAAATCTACTCAGTTCATTCCCTTCGAGTTAATATTTGAGTGAAATTGGAGTATTTGAAATTAATTAAAGAAAAATTGACAGGACCAAAATTGGAGATCTCGCACTTCGATTATGTAATGGAGGTTATGGAGAGATTAAATAAAGTAGGTGTGTTAGCTGAACAACACCCAAAGAGGCCACCTAAAAAGTGTAGAATGAAGCAGGTGGCAGATAAAAGCTCTGAGATTCAGACATTTTCCCAAGAGGATAATTAGATTAGATTCCCTACAATGCGGAAACAGGCCCTTTGGCCCAACAAGTCAACACAGACCCTCCGAAGAGCAATGCACCCAGACCCACTCACCTACTCCCTACTAATGCACCTATCACTATTGGCAATTTAGCATGGCCCATTCACCTGACCTGCACATCTTTGGACTGTGGGAGGAACACGGAACACCCGGAGGAAACCCACGCAGACACAGGGAGAATGTGCAAACTCTACGCAGACAGTCACCTAAGTCTGGAAATGAACCCGGGTCCCTGGCGCTGCAAGGTAGCAGTGCTAACCACTGAGCCACTCTGCCACCCCAATACTAACATGGATGTTAGTACTGTTACCAGTGATAGGCGATCCCTTCAAAGACAGGCTTAGTGGTCCCTATAAAATTGAAAACAAAGTTGAGTCAGGTGAACTATTACGTAAAGATGGCAGATAGAAAAAAGATATCGGGTATGTCATGTGAACATGTTGAACATATTATACAAGAGAGAAAGAACAGGAGAAACAGGTGTTAGTTACTACCCCACAGAATAAGGAATCAAATCCAGATGATGTCGATTTTGATGGGCCTCAAAATAGATTAAAAAATGAAGAATTTCTTGAGGAGTGGGATAGATTAATAAGCTGTCTGTCTCAGGAGCATAGAACACAGTTGAAAGATTTGTAACTGCAGTATAAGGAATCAGATGGGGGGGACTAATGCTAATATACATGAAGTAGGGATATGGGTGGGTTGCGCTTTGGTGGCTCGGTGTGGACTTGTTGGGCCGAAGGGCCTGTTTCCACACTGTAATCTAATCTAATCTAATCTAATCTAATCTAATCTAATCTAGATATTGGGAATACTGCTCCAATAAAACAACACTCCTATTGGCTTAATCCTTTCAAAGCCAGACAGGTACAGATGGATGTGGAGGCCATGCTCGACAGGAAATTATCGAACCAAGCCAGAGCGAGTGGAGTTCGCCGATCATCTTAGTTTCCAAGCTGGATGGGACTCAACAACTTGCGTGGATTATTGGAAGGTCAATGCTGCTACAAAATTGAACTCATACACAATTTCTAAATTGGGGGACTGTTTTGAGAAAGTTGAACAAGCCAGTAACATCACCAAGTTGGACTTAATGCGTGCTTACTAGCAGGTACCTTTATCAGTGTCAGCGAAAGAAATTTCTGCGTTTCTAACCCCAAATGGGCCATATCAGTTTAAAGTGATACCCTTTGGAATGAAGAATGCATCCGCCACATTCCAAAGATTCATAAACTAGATGCAATCTTTACAATTGGTTAAGAACCATTGTAGTGCATGCTTCAGAAGGGAAAATGAAAGTGGGTGAGAACTTTGATCCCACAAATGGCACACATGATGAGGTATGGCGAATGGTTTGAGTTTGGGAGAAGGAAATTCAAGAGGTAGATTGATAAACAATAGAGGTAAAAGGTCCTAATGCTAGTCTGGTGTGGAGAAATGAAAGAGTGTTTGGGGGATTCTGGATCAAACCTACAGAAACATCCTCTGATTTAACCATGCAAGTACTAAACATGCTAAACATTCACATGCATTTACAAAGCATAAACATGACTATAGTCAAATGTCAGGGGAAGGTGCTCACCCAAAACCTAAAAAGCAGTATTGTTTGCCGAGATAAGCTATATGAGAAGAAGTAAAGGTACTTTGCTAGTCTGTTACAACAGGAAGTTTTAACACCTCTAGCTTCCACAAATAATTTTCCCATTTGACCAGTCAAAAAAACCAAATGGTTCTTTGAGACTGACGATTAATTATAGAGAGTTAAATAAAAGGACTCTGTTCATAGCACCAACAGTCGCAAGTAGTCCTAGGACAATGTAAAAACAGGTTCCATTAGTAAAATATTTTACTTCAGTAATGGGTTTTGGTCTATTCCTTTAATCAATATCAATATAAATTTGCTTTTGCATTTCAATGTCAGCAATATATCCTTAGGGTTCCATAACTCTTCATCCATCTTGCACTGAAGTTTGGCTAATAGGTTTGAGGCTTTTTACATGGCCTGATTGCTTAATCCAGCATTTCTCCCGACTGAAACTAAAGAGAAACATCACCAAATAGTTGGATGAACTATTAACACTATTAATGTTTGGAGTTAAACTCTAAGAAGGTGCAAATTATAAAATCTCAGATGGTGTACTAGGCACTGTGATAATCCACAGGAAGAGTGAAATTGAAAAGAAATGCATTGACTTATTATGCAATTCTCCTCACTAAAGATGTGAATTCCTTTTACTTTTTTTGTGAATAGCTGTTATAGAAATCATATAGTTTTGCTACCAAATCATCTCCTTTATCAGAGCTTTTGAAGAAGGATATTCCATGGCAGAATTCAAACAGGCTTTAGCTACACTGCAAGTGCTGGACCCCTTTTGCAGGAGACGTCACTGCAACAGATTCAACACTTGCTGCAGTAATTTTACAAAAACACCACAGGAGTCTAGGACCACTCTTTTAACCTCTATGGAGCAAGGATTTATAATGTGTGAAAAGCATCTCCTTGCCATTTTTTGGGAATGCGGTATTTTTCTTACATAATTGGGCTTAAACCTTGACTATTGTTGCAGAGCATTCTCCAAGTCAATTGTTGCTAGATGGACACATTAAAGATGCATATTGAACTTTAATGCTTCAAGGTCAAAATATCACTCTTAAATGGATTAAATTGCCAACTTGTTTAGTTGACAATTTAAATTACAGTGGTGAACTGAATGAGTGTCAACAAGGGACCATTTGTTCCAACATAAAAAAGAATAGGACTTGTGAAGTCTGCTAGATCTCGATATATATTTGACATACCAGAATATAGGTAGAGGGAAGCTACAGAGTGGCAGTTGAATGCTTTTGTTGATGGATCTTTTATGATGGGGATGATATTTTACATAGAATATACATTCAACCTTTTGTTGAATTAGCTCTTAAATAATCTAGTTGCAGCTGTGGCTTATGTAGTTAGTCACCCTAATAAGTTCCCAACACCAGCAGATATATATCCTGATAGTAATGTTATGAAATCAAAAGCATGTATGACAGCACGTGTCTAGCCGACAGAGTCACAGAGAGTATTGAGAGTTGAAAGCATGTAACAATTGGCAGTAGGGTTATTAACATTACATGGATTGGGTTGTTTTCTGATGTTAAGTCAATCAATTCAATTAATTGAATTTAACCAATTAAGTTAAAATTTGCCCGGATACCAAAAACCAATTGTATTTAAAATTAATTGCATTTGAAACATTGGACCAAAGATATAACAGGAGTAATGAAGTTTATAAAGGAGGGCATTTTGAAAATTGCTTAGAACTAACTGTCCATTGAACATGAAAAGCTCTCAAGGAAGTGTCTAAGAAGGCATTCCCTATTTAAAAGGCACCAAGGCATTTGATAGCTAAAAATACTCACAGTGAGAAGAAAATCCACGAGAAAAAGAGAAAGAAAGGCTGAAGGAAGAAGAGAAGGCCATCTGTGAGGACTTTACAAGATTAAGTGCCAATTTAATGTTATCATTAATTGTATAATTGGAACAGCATATTAATTATGGTCAACTCAGGATAGTGAAACTTGAAAGAGTTCAGAAACGATTGACAAGGATGTTGCCAGGGTTGGAGGATTTGAGCTATAGGGAGAGGCTGAACAGGCTGGGGCTGTTTTCCCTGGAGCGTCAGAAGCTGAGGGGTGACCCTTATAGACGTTTACAAAACTATGAGGGGCATGGATAGAGTAAATAGGCAAAGTCTTTTCCCTGGGGTTGGGGAGCCAGAATTAGAGGGTATAGGTTTAGGGTGAGAGGAGAAAGATATAAAAGAGACCTACGGAGCAACGTTTTCACGTAGAGAGTCATACGTGTATGGAATGAGCTGCCAGAGGAAGTGGTGGAGGCTGGTACAATTGCAACATTTAAGAGACAGTTGGATGGGTATATGAATAGGAAGGGTTTGGAGGGATATGGGCTGGGTGCTGGCAGGTGGGACTAGATTGGGTTGGGATATCTGGTTGGCATGGACGGGTTGGACTGAAGGGTCTGTTTCCATGCTGTACATCTCTATGACTCTATGACTCTGACAATGTGGATAGAGGTCATTCAGCCAATCGAGTCACACTAACCCACTGAAGAGAATCCCTGTAACACTGTGTTTGTAATAGCTACCCCACCTAGCCAGCTCGACACTATGAACAATTTAGCATGGCTAATTCACCCTAACCTGCACGTCTTTGGACTGTTTGAGGAAACCAGGCAGTATTACTGAGTCATTGAGTTAAATACTGCGTCCCTGTCTCAGTCAGTATTACTCAGTCAGTGAATTAAATACTGTGTCCCTGTCCCAGTTTAGGACACCATCAGTATTGCTTCTCTGACAATGCAGCACTCCCTCAATACTGATACTTGAAAGTGCAACAATCCCTCAAATTATGCAGCGCTCCCTCAGTACACACCATGCAACAGTACAGGGCTCCCTTAGTACTGACCCTGTGACAGTACAGGGCTCCCTCATACTGACCCTGCAACAGTGCAATGCTGCCTTAGTACTGATCCTGTGACAGTGCAGCTCTCCTTCAGTACTGACCCTTCAGCAGTGCAGTACTCCCTCAATACTGACCTTGCAACAGTGCTCCCTCAGTACTGACCCTGTGACACTGCAGTGCTCCCTCAGCACTGACCCTGTGACAGTCCAATGCTCCCTCAGTACTGACACTGCGACACTGCAGTGCTCCCTCAGTACTGAGCGTGCCACAGTGCAGTGTTCTCTCAGTACTGACCTTCCAGCAGTGGAGCGCTCCCTCAGTACTGCCCCTGTAACAGTGCAATGCTCCATCAGTACTGAGCCTGAAACTGTGCAGTGTTTTATCAGTGCTGACCCTCCAACACTGCAAAGTTCCCGCAGTACTGACCCTGCAACAGCGCAGTGCTCCCTCAGTACTGACCCTGTAACAGTGTAGTACTCCCTCAGTACTGACCCTCCAATTGTGCAGTGCTTCCCAAGTACTGACCCTGCGACAGTGTAGTGCACCCTCAGTACTGACCCTGGAACCGTGCAGTGATCCCTGAGTACTGACCCTGTAACAGTGCAGTGCTCCCTTAGTACTGACCCTGTAACAGTGCAATGCTCCATCAGTAGTGACCCTGTGACAGTACAGTCACCCTCAGTACTCACCCTGGAATCGTGCAATGATCTCTGAGTACAGACCCTGCAATAGTGCAGTGCTCCCGCAATACTGGCCCTCCAATTGTGCAGTGCTTTCCAAGTATTGACCCTGCGACAGTGTAGTGCACCCTCAGTACTGACCCTGGAACTGTGCAGTGTTCCCTCAGTACTGACCCTGGAACAGTGCAGTGTTCCCTTGGTACTGATCCTGCAACAGTGCAATGCTCCATCAGTATTGACCCTGTGACAGTACAGTCACCCTCAGTACTGACCCTGCAACAGTGCAGTGCTCCCTCAGTACTGATCCTGCAACAGTGCAGTGATCCCTGAGTACAGACCCTGAACAGTGCAGTGTTCCCTCAGTACTGATCCTGCAACAGTGCAATGCTCCATCAGTATTGACCCTGGAACAGTGCAGTGTTCCCTCAATACTGACCCTGTGACAGTGCAGTGTTCCCTCAGTACTGACCCTGGAACAGTGCAGTGCTCCCTCAGTACTGACCCTGGAACAGTGCAGTGTTCCCTCAATACTGACCCTGGAACAGTGCAGTGTCCCCTCAGTACTGACCCTGGAACAGTGCAGTGCTCCCTCAGTACTGACCCTGGAACAGTGCAGTGCTCCCTCAGTACTGACCCTGGAACAGTGCAGTGTTCCCTCAATACTGATCCTGGAACAGTGCAGTGTCCCCTCAGTACTGACCCTGGAACAGTGCAGTGTCCCCTCAGTACTGACCCTGGAACAGTGCAGTGCTCCCTCAGTACTGACCCTGGAACAGTGCAGTGTTCCCTCAATACTGATCCAGGAACAGTGCAGTGTCCCCTCAGTACTGACCCTGGAACAGTGCAGTGTCCCCTCAGTACTGACCCTGGAACAGTGCAGTGCTCCCTCAGTACTGACCCTGGAACAGTGCAGTGTTCCCTCAATACTGACCCTGGAACAGTGCAGTGTCCCCTCAGTACTGACCCTGGAACAGTGCAGTGCTCCCTCAGTACTGACCCTGGAACAGTGCAGTGTTCCCTCAATACTGATCCAGGAACAGTGCAGTGTCCCCTCAGTACTGACCCTGGAACAGTGCAGTGTCCCCTCAGTACTGACCCTGGAACAGTGCAGTGCTCCCTCAGTATTGACCCCTCTGACAGTGTAGATCCATCAAGGCCATATAGTGGTGCGATTTTTCCACCGTTCGTGGAGTTATGCATTACTATATTGGAGTGACGGACGAGAATTTTTATTTTAATCAGAGAGTCTGAATGCTTGTAATTGTGACGGACAATTGTCGGTCAGTGGATGAGTCTGGTTGAGACAGAGATTGATTGATTTTTGATGCCGAGTAACGTGCAGGATTATGGAATTGAGTAAAACATCGGCCTTGTATTGTTCGACTAGCCATGATAATATTGAATGGAGGGATAGATTCAATCAGCTTTCTTCCTCATTCCCATCCTGTTTCCCAGAGTGTTTCTGATATTCTTTTCCATATAACGGTATGAGCTACGCTTGTCTTCTGTATTCTTTGTGTGCCCACTGACTCTGCACGTTCTGCTCCCAGTTCTGACGGTCTTCATAGACGTAAAGGAATCAGATGCACTGATGTAGCAGAAGGTTTTCAGAACAATTTTGCTCATCATCAACATCAACTCCATGGAGGAAGCTATCAGCTTCAGCAACAGGCACCAGAAACCGTTGGCCCTCTTTGTTTATGTCACAAACACTAAGGTTGGGAGTTTTCTGAGCAAGAGTCCTTGCGTGGGTATCAAGAGCTACTATGTCATGGCTGAATGGCCTGAGGAAGTATGGTGCAGGGAGCTCCAAGCTCAGCTCTGTATGTACACTCTCCCAAAGCTGGCCTGCACTGGCAATTTGGGTCAATGCAATGTTCATGGAGATCCCTGAGCTGGATCCACAGCCTGGCCCTGGCTCCTGTTCGATGTCACAGCTCAGAGAACACTGTCCACTCCCCACAGGCAGATGGTCAATGCTGTTATTACAGCCTGACCAAGGATTCCCTAATGGTCAGTGTGTTCTGAGCGATGCCTCTCTACTAGTCAGTGTGTTCCATACGATATCTTTTATTGGTCAGTGTGATGTCATTGCTATCTCCCTACTGGTAATTCTGTTCTGAGAGATGTCTCTCCCTGGACCATTGGCCCAGTGCATGGGGTCAGTAGATCCTGCTGTATGGGCTGGGATGTCTGCACCCTCCGATAGCTGTCTCCTGCAGGTACGAGGTGAAATGACATCATCCCTGAACCTGAAAGGTCTCCCATCTTTCTCATATGATAAAGTGAGCTGACGTAAACATGGACTGTCCTGTAAAACACGGGGTCATGATGTAAAGGCAATCTCTATCTCTGTCTGTTATCATCTTCCTTCTCTTTCTCCCTCACACTTACCCTCTTTTTCTTGCCTCTTTCTCTCTTTCTCTCTCCCTTTTATAATTCTATCTCTATAAATCAGGCGCACTTTCTCACTTCCTTCCATTATCTCCGCCTCAGGCGACTGACTGTGTGGAGTTTGCACGTTCTCCCCGTGTCTGCGTGGGTTTCCTCCGGGTGCTCCGGGTTTCCTCCCACAGTCCAAAAAGATGTGCAGGGTCAGGTGAATTGGCCATGCTAAATTGCCCGTAGTGTTAGGTAAGGGGTGGGTTTCGCTTCGGCGGGTCGGTGTGGACTTGTTGGGCCGAAGGGCCTGTTTCTACACTGTAATCTAATCTAATCTAATCTCTCTCTATCTTTTTGAAAATCTGTCCTTCTGTTATTCCTCACATCTCTCTTGTACTTTCTCTTTCTAAACTTTGTCTATCTCTTACCCCTTCAGCTTTCTCAACCCTGTCTCTGTCTCCCTTACTCTGCAACTTCTCCATCTCTCTCTGTTTATCAATCTGAGTGTGTGCGTGAGACCCAGATTTCCCAGAACCTCGTCACCATTTGGCGACGTCCTGTTAAATTGAAGCTGCCGAGGTCACCATCTTCTCAGATCACTTACCATGGCTGAAGGAGAAGAAGCTATGGCCGGTAGAGATGACACCAACTGGTTCCAAGGTGGCAGGAGCCTGGCAAGCGCTGCTGAACTGAGGGACCATGTACATAGTTCCTTGAAAGTGGAGTCGCAGGAAGACAAGGTAGTGAAGAAGGCATTTGGCATGCTTGGTCAGAGCATTGAGTATTGGAGTTGGGGCACAGAAGCCACCTTGTGGCTTTACAGGCCATTGGTGAGGCCATTTTTAGAACACTGCAAACAATTCTGACCTCCCTGCTTTAGGAAGGCTGTTGGTAACCTAGAAAGAAGGCAGATAAAATTTACAGGGATGTTGCTGGGATTGGAGGGTTTGCGTTATAAGGAGAGGTTGAATAGGCTGGGGCTTTTCTCGCTGGAGCATCAAAGGTTGCAAGGTGATCTTGTCGAGGTTAATAAAGTCATGAGGGGCATGGATAAGGTAAATAGCTAATGTATTTTTTCCCAGGCGAGGGGAGTCCAAAAGTAGAGAGCATAGGCTTAAGGTGAGAGGGGAACAATTTAAACTGGACCTGAGGGGCAACTTTCACATAGAGTGTGGTGAATGTATAGAATGAGCTGCCAGAGGAAATGGTAAAGGCAGGTATAATTGCAACATTTAAAGACACTTAGATAGGAAAGATTGAAAGAGATATGGGCCAGGCACAGGCAGGTGAGAGCAGTTCAGTTTGTGAAGCCTGGTCGATGTAGATGAGTTAAACTGAAGGGTCTGTTTCCACGCTGTATGACTCTGTATAGGAGCAAGGATGTGTTGCTGCAATTGTACAGGGCCTTGGTGAGACCACTCCTGGAGTATTGTGCGCAATTTTAATCTCCTTATCTGAGGAAGGATGTTCTGTTGATGGCAGGAGTGCAGTGAAGGTTGAACAGACTGATTCCTGGGATGGCAGGATTGATGTATGAAGAGAGACTGGATCAGTTAGGATTATGTTCGCTGGAGTTTAGAAGAATGAAGGGTGTATTTTGTCGAGAATTATGAAACTCTAACAGGACTACACAGAGCAAACACAAGAAGGATGTTCTCAAACCAGGAGGTCACAGCCTGGTAGGCCATTTCGGACTGAGATGGGGAGAAATTTCTTTACTCAGACAGCATGTGGAATTCTCTGTATGGAAAGCCGTTGAGGCCAAAGCATTGAATATTTTCAAGAATCAGTTAGATATTGTTCTCAGGGTTAAAGAGTTCAAAGTGTCTGGAAGAAAGTGAGAACACAGGACTGAGCTGGATGATTAGCCATGGTCATATTGAATGATGCAGCGGGCTTGAAGGGCTAAATGGCCTACTCCTGCTCCTATTTTCTCTGGTTTGATATTTCAAACAGTCAATGGACAATGAGCAGAACACAAAGAGAAGAAAGAATTTGTTGGGATTACCCACGGTGACAAAAGAGGCGTGAGTCAATGCAGCAAAACCAGAAGCACAGCCAACAGAGCAATTGGTAAGTTCTCCATTTGGGACTCAGAGCCACCCAACAGAGTGGGAAAGGCCCAGGTTCTGAGCAAGGTCTGTGTCCCTCCCTCAATGTCTCTCACACACACATACTCATGCAAAGACATACACACACACTCACTCAAACACACACACACACACACACACCATCATCTATATGACTAGAGACTGACTGACTTCCATCTGCTGGCTCTGTGTCTGTATGTGTCACACTCTCACTCTGAAATTACCTCCCAATTCCCTCAATATCACTGAATATACTTCAAAACAGCTCAAATACCTGTAAAATACTTTGGGATACCCTTAAGTCATGAAAAGTGCATTGTAAACGTCCATTGCTCAGTGACAATGAGGATGCTCAGTGTGTTTACTCTCTACATTTGTATCCGGTGGAATTTGGAAGTCCTTGTCCATAAATCACAAAGAGCGTTGACATCCAGTGACTGCTAACAATCAGGAAGGTCCTTAAAGTGTCGGTTCTTATCGCAAGTGAATTGGTCATCAAGAGTAAGGAACGCCTTGCTGTGACTGTTTCACTGAGACGACATCAAGAATCCCGTCGACCACTTTCATCCTCAGACCGACTGTAAACAATGTCTGCAAAGAAAAATTGCATTATCACAAGATGCAGGAATGGCTGAATGCAAACATGATGTGGAGGAGCCGGTGCCGGACTGGGGTGGACAAAGTTAAAATCACATAACTCCAGGTTATAGTCCAACAGGTTTATTTGGAAGCATTAGCTTTCAGAATGCCGCCCCTTCATCAGGTCGTTGTCCTGAAGACCACCTGATGAAGGAGCAGCTCTCTGAAAGTTAGTGCTTCCAAATAAACCTTTTGGACCATAACCTGGAGTTTTGTGATTTTTAACTGAACACAAACAGCTTCCCAAGACAATCCCTGATACTTTTCAGAAAAAGATTTTCAGGAGGATATTAAACTGACAGAAACCGAGAAACTAGGAGCAGGAACAGGCCATTCAGCCCATGCAGCCTGCTCCCCCATTCAGTATTAACATGCCTGACCGTCTATCCCAAAGCCACTTCTCCCCATACTCTGTGATAGCTTTAAGTCCTAAAATCATCATCAATCTCTTTGCTGAATATATTCAGTAGCTTGTCCTCTACAGCCTTCTAAGGGAGAGAATGTCACAGGTTGGCCACCCTCAGAGTGAAGGAAGTTCTCTTCATGTCAGGTTCTAATGGCCTAGTCCATATCCTGAGTCTTTGATGTTGGTTGGAGATGCCCCAGTCAGGGGAAACTTCCTCCCTGCATGTGATCTGTCTAACTTTGTTGGAATTGGGTACATTTTGATCAAATCCCCCCTCGCATACATCACTGAGTGATAGTGAATTCCATCCACTTCTGTTTTTCCCATTAGTCACAACCATCTTCCCGTGTGTCAGGGTATGACTCTAACCAGCAGAGAGTTTGCCCCCAATTCTCTTCCATGACAGTTTTGCTAGTGCTCCCTGAGCTGAAAAATGTGTTGCTGGAAAAGCGCAGCAGGTCAGGCAGCATCCAAGGAGCAGGAGAATCAACGTTTCGGGCATAAGCCCTTCTTCAGCCCTTGGATGCTGCCTGACCTGCTGCACTTTTCCAGCAACACATTTTTCAGCTCTGATCTCCAGCAACTGCAGTCCTCACTTTTTCCTGGTGCTCCCTGATACCACACTCGGCGGAATGTGACCTTGATGTCAACAAAGGCTGTTAGCCTCACCCCAATGCTGGAATTTTGCACTTTTGTCCATGTTTGAACCAAGGCTGTAATGAGGTCAGGAGCCCAACTATGTGTCACTGAGAGCAGGTTCATGCTGAGTAGGTGCTGCTGGATAGCACTGTTGATGACACTTTTCATCACTTTACCAATGGGGCGACAATTGGCCGGTTGGATTTGTCCTCCTTTTTTTGCATTCAGTACATATCTGAGTACTTTTAATATTTTTGTGTATGTATCAATGCTGTAAACTGTATGAGAAGAGGTTGGTGAGGGGAGATGAAGGCAGGCATACCATACACATTCTGTCGACCTTATCTACTTCCATTGCCACTTTCAGGGAACTGGGACATCTATGCCGAGATCCCACAGTCTGTTAATGCTTCTGTCTTTTACTGTATATCTCCTTCATGCATTAGACCATCCAAAATACATCTGTCATCTGTCATTTATCTGTTGAAGTCTCCAAGCTTATCTATATCCCGCTATATCCTCTGGCAACACTAACCGCAGTTCCCCCAATTTTTACTTTTATGCAGGGAAATCGGCTCCAGCCATCCATTCTGTTCTGTTATCCCTCAGCTTCGACAGTCAAATGAAAACGATGATTTGTTAAGTTGTCCACCACTAGTCATAAAGGTAGATGGCAAGACTAAAGAGCTCATGTCTGGTCCACGTGGTGTGGAATCATTTAGCCCTGTCTCCCTGCTGCTTCTTATGATTTCTGGCATTCAAGTATTTCTATGTTAGAGTTTCACCAGGTTAGCACCTTACTTTTAGATATACCTGGTGAACACCCTCCTGCACTCTTCATTTAACCAGGTTTGATCACTGGTTCAATGTTGTAATCTTCCCATTCATCTGTTGTCCCTGCCCTTCTCTTTGTTAGTTGTGATGTGTTTGGAATTTACTTTCTGTAGAGCCTTGGTAATTTGTGCAGTGCATCTTGTAGATGGTCCACCATGCTGCTCCTATGCATGGTTGTTGCAGGGAATGAATATTTGTGAATGGGGTGTCAATCAAGTGGACTGTTTTGTCCTTTACAGTGTCAAGGTTCTGGAGCATTGTTGGAGCTGTACTCATCCAAGCATCTGGAGTATTCCATTACACAGATGATGAACAGACTTTTAAGAGTCAGGATGTGAGTTGTTTGCTGCAGGATACTTGGTCTCTGAACTGTTTTTGGAGCCACACTGATTATATGGTAATTCCAGTTCAGTTTCTTGTCAATGGTAACCTACAGAATGTTGTTATTGTTGAAATTTAGAGATGGGAATGCCATTGAATGTCAAGGAGCTATGATGAGTTCTACCTTCTTGGCAATCACTCTGACTATTACTTGTGTGGTGCTGAAAATGTGTTGCTGGAAAAGCGCAGCAGGTCAGGCAGCATCCAAGGAACAGGAGAATCGACGTTTTGGGCTTATGCCCGAAACGTCGATTCTCCTGTTCCTTGGATGCTGCCTGACCTGCTGCGCTTTTCCAGCAACACATTTTCAGCTCTGATCTCCAGGATCTGCAGTCCTCACTTTCTCCTGTTACTTGTGTGGTGCAAGTTTCACTTATCACTTGAGAGACCAAGCCTGGTATTGTCCAGGTCTTGCTGCATTTGGACCTGGACTATTTCAATACCTGAGGAGTTGTGAATGGTGCTAAACATTGTGCAGTCATCAGTGAACACTGACCTTATGTGGGAGGGAATTTCATTATTTAGGTGGACCTGGGATATTACCTTAACAACACTTCCAGTGATGTTCTGGAGTTGAAATTACTGACATGTACGATGACAACCATCTTCCTTCTTACTAGGTATCACTGCAACCAGCAGAGAGTTTTCTCTGGATTCTCTTTATCTGTAGTTTTCCTTGGGCTCCTTATGTCACACTCAGTCAAGTGGTGCCCTAATGTTGAAGGTAGTTACTCTCACTTCTCCCTCAAGCTCAATTTCTTTGAACCAAAACCTGTTCGAACCCAAAGTAGCCGTCAGTGAGTTGAACAGATATTGGTTTATAACACCTTTGATGACACCTTCATTAACATTTTCATTAACATTTTCGTGTTACAGAATGAACAGATGAGTTGTTAGTTGACCACATTTCAGTTGCCTTCATATTTATGTGCAGAATATACCTGTGAAATGTTTCACATTGTAGGTACTTGCCGGCACTGTTGCTGTACTGTACACCATTACTAGGCATGTGACCATTTTTAGAGACTGATGTTGTCAGGACCCACAACCTTTGCAGTACCCAGTGCCTCCAATCATTCATAATGTCAGGTGGGGAGAATTGAATTGGCTGGAAACTGGTATCAGTAAACATGGGAATGTCAGGATGAGGCTGAAATGGATCAGTTCCTCTGGAGTTTTGGTTGAAGATTGTTGTAAAAGCTTCAACCTTATCATGTGCACTGGGAAGTAGCCTCTTCACCCAGTGGATTGTTTAATTGTCTCCCATCTTTTATGACCAAATGTGACAAGTCTGCAGAGCTTAGATCTGAGCAAAACATAAATTACTGGCAGAAAACAGCAGTTCGTGCAGTACCAGTGGGGAGAAAGCAGAGTTTTATTGGTTGTCTTATCACTTAGCTCTGTCCATTACTTGTTGCATACACAAATAGTTCTGTTTTGGAGCTTCACTAGGTCATCACCTCATATACTGATGTTCAGTGCAGTTGTTTCCATGCCTTGCTGTACACTTCCTTGAACCACCTTTAAACCCCTGGCTTGATGGTAAAGATAGAGGGAGAGATGCAGTCAGAGAATCATATAGCACAGAAACAGAATCTTTGGTCAACTCATCCACAACAAACAGATATCCCAATCTGATCTAGTCCCATTTGTCAGCACCCGGACCAGGTTTTTGTCTAAACCCTTCCTATTCACATACCCATTCAGTTGCCTTCTAAATGCTGTAATTGTACCAGCCTCCACCACTTCCTCTGGCAGCTCATTCCGTACACACACCACAATCTGTTTGAGAAGGTTTTCCTTCGGGTCCCTTTTAAATTTTTCCCTCTCACCTTAAACCTATACCCTCTAGTTTTGAAACCCCTACCCAAGGAAAAAGACCTTGGATTTTCACTCTCACCATGCCTCTCATGACTTTATGAACCTCCATATGTTTACCCCTCAGTCTCCGACACTCCAGCAACAAAAAAATCCCAGCCTATCCACCCTCTCCTTATAACACAAACCATCC
Organism: Chiloscyllium plagiosum; assembly: GCF_004010195.1. Lineage (NCBI taxonomy): Eukaryota > Metazoa > Chordata > Chondrichthyes > Orectolobiformes > Hemiscylliidae > Chiloscyllium > Chiloscyllium plagiosum. The sequence continues at coordinate 68,023,614 of NC_057728.1, read as the reverse complement.
AGTCAGATATGTCGGGCAGGTTGTCTATGAGTGGTGCACTATCTCATTCTGCTGCTGCTCTTGGCTCACTGAACCTCATGGACACTGAGTCATGGGGTTCAGTCTGGCTATGTTTAATATCAAGCTGCATTTGGTCTAGTGTGGCATCAAGGAGCCAGAATAAAATGGAATGGAAATCAGGAAAACTCTTCACTGTTTGGAGTCATCTCTGGCAGAAAGGGAGAAAGTTGCATTTGTTGGATCTTTGTCTCAGAACTGCAGGAGATCTTGAAAGGAGTGTTTTAAGCCTGACCATCTTCAGTAGTTTCATCAATGGATTTCCCTCCACCGTATGGTCAGACATGGCGATGTTAGCCAGTATTCAACAACATTTGTAACAACTGAGATACTGAAACACTCCATATTCAAGTGCTTTAATACCTGGACAACATCCAGGTGGGGGTGAAAAGTGGCAAGTAGCATTCACAACACATAGATGTCAGACTGTGATCATCTCCAACAGCAGAGAATCAAACCATCATCCTGTGATATTTAATGGGGTTACCATTGCTGAATCCTCAGCTAACAACATCACAAGATTATCATTTGCCAGAACTGTTAGAGGTGTTGGAAATCATGAGGGTATGAAAACTAGCATAAGGGCACTTTACCTGAATTCTTGTAGCATTCGTAACAAGGTCAATGAATTAATGGTGCAAATCATCACGAATGAGTATGATTTGGTAGCCATGGTTACAGGATGGTCACAACTGGGAGTTAAATATTCAGGGGTTTTAGACTATTTGGAATGATAGACAAGAAGTTAGGAGAGGTGGTGGAGCTCTGATATTCAAGGGTAACATCAGGATGGTGCTGAGACATGATACAGGTTCTATAGAGAATAAGTTTGAATTCATTTGGGTGGAAAATAGAAATTCTAAGAAGAAAACGTCACTGATAGTCTGTAGGCCACCAAATTGGCCGGGCAATATCACATTGGGCGGGCAATAAAAAAAGAGATAACCTGTAAAAATGCCTGTAAAAATTATTATGGGGGATTTCAATCTACATGTCGATTGGTTGAACCAGCTTGGTCAGGGTAGCCTTGAGGAGGAGTTTGTTGAGTGCATCCATGATAGTTTTCTTGAACACTGTATTAATGGAACTAACGAGAGAGCAAGCTATCTCAATCTGGTCCTGTGTAATGAGACAGGAATTATTAATGGTCTTACAGTTTGGGATCCTCTTGGAAGGAGCGATCACAGTATGGTTGAATTTAGAATACTGTTGGAGAGCGTGAAGATAAAATCCAATACCAAGGTCCTGTGCTGAAACAAGGGAGACTACAACAGGATGACTGAGGACTTGGCTAAAGTAGATTGGAAACAAAGACTTTATGATGAGACAGTTGACAAGCAGTGGAGGACCTTCAAAGCAAATATTCAAAGGGCTCAGCAGGAGCATATTCCAGTGAAAAGGAAGGACTGCAAGAAAAGGGGTCATCTGCAATTGGTGTCTAAGGAAATAAAGGAGGCTAACAAATTGAAAGAGAAGGCATACAAGGTAGCCAAGACCAGTTGGAAACTAGAAGATTGGGAAAACTTTAAAGGTCAACACAAAGCCATAAAAGGAGTTATAAAGGAAAGTAAGATAGAACATGAGAAAAAAAACTAGCTCAGAATATAAAGACAGATTGCAAAAGTTTCTACAAATATATAAAATGAAAAAGAGTGGCAAAGAGTGGTCCTTCAGAGGATGAGAAGGGGAATTTAGTTATGGGATATGATGAAGTTGTCGAGGCATTGAACAGATGTTTTGTATTGGTCTTCACAGATACAATAACATACCAGCAATTGACAAAGCAATGAAAGTAAGTGATGCTTACTTGTTATGGAAAAGGTAGAGTTGGGAAAGCTAATGGAGCGAAGGGTAGACAAGTCTCCTGGCCCTGAGTGAATGCATCTCAGGGTGATAAAAGAGTTGGTGGGAGAAATAGCAAATGTACTTTTGGTAATTTTCTAAAATTCACTGGACTCTGGGGCAGTCCCAGCAGGTTGGAAAATAGCAAATGTGATGCAACTGTTTAAAAAGGGAGGTAGACAAAAGATGGGGAAGTATAGACCAGTTAGCTTAACCTCTGTAGTGGGGAAGATGTTTGAATCCATTATCAAGGAAGAAATAGCAAAGCATCTCGCTAGAAGTAGTTCCATTGGACAGCATGGGTTCATGAAGGGCAGGTCATGCTTAACTAATACTTTAGAATTCTATGAAAACATTACGAGCAAGGTGGATAATGAGGACCCAGTAGATATCGTGTTCCTAAATTTCCAAAAGGCCTTCGACAAGGTACACCACAAGACACTTCTGCATAAGATAAAGATAAAGTATTAGCATGGATAGAGGATTGGTTGACTAACAGGAAGCAAAGAGTGTGAATAAATGAGTGCTATTCTGACTGGCAATCAGTAACTAATGGTGTCTCAGGGATCCGTGTTAGGACCATAATTATTCATAACATAGATAGATGGTTTGGAGTTGGGGACCATGTGTAATGTGTCAAAGTTTGCAGATGACACTAAGATGAGTAGCACAGCAAAATGTGTAGAGGAACATAGATATTTTAAATGAGTGGACAAAGGTCTGGCAGATGGAATACAATGTTAATAAATGTGGAGTCATCCATTTTGGTAGGAGTAACAGTAAAAAGGACAATTACTTGAATGGTATAAAGTTGCAGCATGCTGCTATACAGAGGGACCTGGGTGTCCTTGTGCATGAAACAGAGAAGGCTGGTCTGTCACTGCAAAAAGTAATTAGGAAGGCAAATAGAATTTTTTCCTTCATTTCTACAAGGATTGAATTTAAAAGCAGAGAGGTTATGTTGCAACTGAATAGAGTGCTTGTGAGGGCACACCTGGAGTACTGCATGCAGTTTTGGTCTCCTGACTTGAGAAAGGATGTACTGGCACTGGAGAGGGTGCAGAGGAGGTTCATTAGTTGATTCTGGAGTTGAGTGGGTTGGTTTATGAGGAGAAACTAAGTAGACTGTGATCATATTCATTGGAATTAAGAAGAATGAGAGGGGATCTTATAAAAACATATAAAATGATGAAGGGAATAGAAAAGATAGAAGGAGAGAAGATGTTTCCACTGAGGCCATTGCCTCAAAATTAGAGGGAAAAGATTTCAGACTGAATTGAGAAGGAACTTCTTCACCCAGAGGGCTGTGAATCTGTGGAATTCCCTGCCTAGTGAAGTAGTTGATGCTACTTCAATAAAAGAGTTTAAAGTTTTATTATGAACAATGGTTATGGTGACACGGTGGGTAAGTGGGGCTGAGGTCATGCAAAGATCATCAAAGATCTTATTGAATGGGGGAGCAAGCCCAAAGGGGCCAGATGGCCTCCTCCTCCTCCTAATTCTTATGCTCTTATTATGAAACTGAACTGGGCTATCTATATAGATATACACACATATATACATACAGTAGCAACAGACCGGGTCAGAAACTGGGGTGACATGGTGGCTCAGTGGTTAGCACTGCTGCCTCACAGCGCCAGAGACCCGGGTTCAATTCTCGACTCAGGCGACTGACTGTGTGGAGTTTGCACGTTCTCCCCGTGTCTGCGTGGGTTTCCTCCGGGTGCTCCGGTTTCCTCCCACAGTCACAAAGATGTGCGGGTTAGGTGAATTGGCCATACTAAATTGCCCCTAGTGTTAGGTTAAAAAGGGGTAAATATAGGGGTATGGGTGGGTTGCGCTTCGGCGGGTCGGTGTGGACTTGTTGGGCCAAAGGGCCTGTTTCCACACTGTAAGTAATCTAATCTAATCTAATCTAATCACTGCTGCCCTCAGTGCCAGGGACCCACGTTCACTTATTGTCTTGGACAACCGTCTGTGTGGAGTTTACATGTTCTCCCTGTGTCAGTGTGGGTTTCTTCCCACAGTCCAAAGATGTGTAGGTCAGGTGAATTGGCCATGCTAAATTGCCCATAGTGCTAGGTGCATTAGTCAGAGGGAAATGGGTCTGGGTGGGTTACTCTTCAGATGGTCAGTGTGGACTGATTGGGCCAAAGGGCCTGTTTCCGCACTGTAGGGGAATCTAACCAAAAAAAACACTGCAGCGGAATACTCCCCATTTGCCTAGGTGAGTGAAGATCCAAGAAGCTTGACACCATCCATGATAAAACTGTCCACTTTATTCCCACCACATCTATTTTATTTTCACCACTGACTGTCAGTAGCAGCAATATTTACAAACTACTTGATGCATTATAGAAATCCACCAAAGTTCCTCAGACAGAACATTCCAAACCCACAATCACCTAGAAGGACAGGAGAAGTAGACATTGCATACTGCAAATTCCCTTCCGAGCGAATCACCATCCTGATTTGGAAATAAATGAACATTCCTTAAGTATCTTTGAATCACAGCCCTCCATAATGGTATTGTAAGTCTATTTACAGCATATGGACTGCAACAGTTCAAGAAAACAGCTCACCAACACATTCTCAACAGCCATTAGGAATGAGCAATAAATGCCGAACCAGCTAATTCATTGAGAATTCATTAAAAGTAGTGTCCAATCATGACTAATGGTAAGCACTGGCGTTTAGGTTTTGTGAGTGCATGCTGGCTGGGTACAGTCAATACCTTGCTTGTTGTGAAGAGCTGAAGGGATATGCTGTCTGGAACAATCTGTCAGTCTTTCAGAGGCACAGCCTACATACCTAGAATCACATAGACACTGACATTCATTGACCAGGTTACTCATATTAGATTAGATTAGATTCCCTAAGTATGGAAACAGGCCCTTAGGCCCAACAAGTCCACATCGACCCTCTGAAGAGTAACCCACCCAGACCCATTCCCCTACCATATATTTACCCCTGACTAATTCACCTTACACTATGGGCAATTTAGCATGGCCTGCACATCTTTGGACTATGGGAGGAAACCCACACCAGGGGAATGGGCAAACTCCACACAGATGGTCACCTGAGATAGGAATCAAACCCAGGTTCTTGGCATTGTGAGGCAGCAGTGCTAACCACTGAGTCATGATGCCGCCCATATGTGAAACAGGTATAAACAATTTAAAAGGTGCTTGTGTCTGGACTGAAGAATATTTGGAAAAAGTTAAAATGTTGTCATGAAAACAATTACATATCGATGGAAAAGTGCAGCAAGTCAGGCAGCATCCAAGGAGCAGAAGAATCGACGTTTCGGGCATAAGCCCTTCTTCAGAAGAAGGGCTTATGCCCGAAACGTCGATTCTCCTGCCCCTTGGATGCTGCCTGACCTGCTGCGCTTTTCCAGCATCACATTTTTCAGCTCTGATCTCCAGCATCTGTAGTCCTCACTTTCTCCTAATTACATATGGATTGCTTGTATTCAAGAGAAAAAGAATTGGACATTTCAAAGTGCTTGGACTCAATAATAATTACTTATGCAATTACTTGTGCACTATATTTTCATTAGGTTTCATCTTAAAATTGAACTGAACAAATGGGTAGGCAATCAAGTGGCTAAGATCAAAAGATTTATTATCTTCAACAATGAGACTTTGCTTTTAGTAGTCAATACAATGTTGAAAACAATGTGTAAATTTTCTGTCTCAAATCACAAGGATGTGAGGGATCATGCTGGTCATCAATGTAGATGCAGAATTCTGTTTGTACACTTGTATTGTGGAGCTGACAGACACAGGATACAGTTGATGAGGGATTCAATATATGACGCCATATGATGTGGTATTCAGTCACCTTTGTGACACCTTCATGAAGGATCTGGTCCAGGACGCAGTATTATGGAGCTTATGTGGCATACTAGATATCATCAACATGTTCATTGGCAGGTCATTTGCATGAAGGGTGAAAATTGTTCTGAGCTTTTTGGTAGTCAATTGACCAATCTTCTCTGTGCACTTCTCCCTTGTTCAAGGACATCGCTGAATTGTTTGTTGTGAGAAACCATTTAAATAACTGTCCAGATCCAGTTGGAAGCTATCTAGATAGGTTTAGGAGCTGGTCACTCTTTGCAATAGGTGTCAGTGTGGTCCAGCAAGATTATATTTGGATTCCATTAGTTTTATGGTATTTTTTGATGTATGATAGTGCAAAGTTATTATGTTTACTCATCTGAACATGAATTAGCTATTTACTGTAATTATTGAACTGAACAATAAATAAGGTGGTAACTATATTTATTAAATTAAGCAATAATTGGGTGTGTTCCCTGATTATTGAAGCGAATAGTAATTAAATAATCTTCAACTGAAAAAAACAATTTGGCTTGGCTTGTTTTTTTAAGATTCAAAGAAATACAGAAGTGTTAAATCTTTATTGTATAAAAGTTAAAACTGACCTGCAGTATATTTCTCACATTGTTCTCTAGTATCAATCGGACATAGTCACGCTGATGAATCCCACTTTACAGACAATGTCCCAGACAACACAATGATCATCTCAGGGCAGGTCCTGTCCCACTGGCAGTACAGAGTCAGGCGAGGTAATAGCTTCGTGGGAGACAGTCAAGAGGGGGGTGACCTGGAAGTGTTCAATATTGAGGCAGACCCCATGAAGATTCATGGCATCAAATTAAACATGGGCACGGAAACATTCTGCTGTTTATTAATTGCCATATCCCTTGAATTTCTCTGTTTGAGTACAACATTGAAGTTGAAAAGGACTCTGCGTGGGAAGGTTCAGTGCCCATCACCAAGCGAGGCTCAGCAGCACCACTTGCTGACTGAACTGGGACAGCCCAAAATGACATTCAAGAGAGTCAGGAGACAGAGATGAGTCCGGTAGCCATCACCAAAGAGAAGATGCTGGAAATACTGGAACATCTGAAAGTGGATAAATCATGTGGACCAGATGAGCTACACCGCCGAGTTCTGAAGGAGATAACTGAAGAGATAGTGAAGGCTGTACATGTATCACTGGAGTCAGTTAGCCTGACCTTAGTTATTGCTAAGATTTTGGAGTCCATTGTGAAGGATGAGATTTCTGAATACCTAGAGTCATAGAGTCATAGAGATGTACAGCACAGAAACAGACCCTTCAGTGCATCTTGTCCATGCCTAGCAGCTATCTTAATCTAATTTTGTCCCATTTGCCAGCACTTGGCCCATATCCCTCTAAACCATTCCTATTCATCTTTTACATGCTGCGATTGTACCAGCCTCCACCAGTTCCAATGGCAGCTCATTCAATACCCGCGTCACCCTCTGTGTGAAAAAGTTGTCCCTTAGGTCTCTTTTATATCTTTCCCCTCTCACCCTAAACCTATGCCCTCTATTTCTGAACTCCCCCACCCCAGTTAAACAACTTTGTCTATTTATCATGTCCTTGCCCCTCATGATTTTATAAACCTCTATAAGGTCACCCCTCAGCCTGGAGGTGCATGGTAAAAAGTCAGCAATGTTTCATCAAGGCAAGGTCAATCTTGACAAATTCTTTGACGAGTAAATGAGCAGGTTAGACTAAGGAAAGCAAATGGATGTTATATACCTGAACTTCCAGAAGGCCTTTGACAAGGTGCTACATAGGAGTCTGCTCAGTAAGATAAGGACCCATATTGTTAGACGTAAGGTGCGAGTATGGATAGAAGTGTAGCTGTCTGGCAGAAAGCAGAGAGTGGGGATAAAAGGAAAGCTTTTCATTTTATATCTAATGTGGATGAATGAACTGAGGGTATTCTGGCTAAGTTTGCAGATGATACAAAGATAGATGGAGAGACAGGTAGTTTGAGGAAGTGAGACTGCAGAAAGTTTTAGACAAGTCAGGAGAGTGGGCAAAGAAGTGGCAGATGAAATACAATGTGGGAAAGTTTGAAGTCATGCACCTTGATAGGAAGAATGGGGGCATGGCCTGTTTTCTAAATGGGGAGAAGATTCAGAAGTCTGAAGTGCAAAGGGACTTAAGCATCCTAGTTCAGGGGTCTCTGAAGGTAAACCTGCAGGTTGAGTCAGTAGTTAGGAAGGCAAGTACAATGTTGGCATTTATTTCGAGAGAACTAGAAAAGAAAGGAGAAATGTACTTCTGAGGCTTTATAAAACTCTGGCCATACCGCATTTAGAGCATTGTGAGCAATTTTGGGCTCCAGGAGGAATATATTTGCCCTGGAGCAATTCCACAGGAGGTTCATAAGAATGACCCCAGGAATGAAAGGCTTGACATTGAGGAACATTTGAGGACTCTGGGAATATAATTGAGTTTAGAAGGATGAATAGGCTGGTGATAATAGCATTAGGCCATTGCCTCTCTAAATACAAAGAAGAGATGCAACACATTTGCATAAACATGCAAAAATAGTGCATAAAGCTTGTTCCTGCAAAACTAACTGCTCTATCAACAATGATGCAGTGAAAATACCTGGAGGGAAATTAATGAACTTCCAGTAATATGTGGATAATTCAAGGTAATCTGACTGAAGGTGTCATTCCACAGTGATCAGGCCTAGAAGGTTTGACTTTAATTGTTCTTTGTCTAATAATTACATTCAAAGAAGGAGATATTCAGAGAAATGTCTGATACTTTTACGATAATAAAATGCAGTGACATTTGAGCAAAAGGGATGGTGATGAGATTCAGGTGTTCAGTGATTCAGTATAAGGTTTTGCAGCATTGTAGGGAGTTAGCTGAGGACATGGTTGGTAAATTTGTATTATACAGACAGATTGTTAGCAAGCAACTGTGGGGTAATTAAGCTAAATATTAGAGGCTGTGGGAAGAAGATTGAAAGATTGGAGAAGATATTAAAGACACTGAGGAGTTGATTCTCAAACATTAACGTGACCATGACAAAGGCAGAGACAGTGTTAGGCGAAGGAGATTGAGGGAGCAGTTACAGAGGCAAACCTACTATTAGTGTAGCAGTAGCATTCATTTGAATGAATTAGAGCATCCATGAGAAGTCAAGATGTGAGCAAGAATAGATGAAGCAAGAGTCTTCCTTGGAGCATAAAGACATTGAAGTATAAAGAGGAAACTTCATTGCTTTGGTTCTGCTGCTCTGATCGGATTGGGAAGAATGGGAATGAATAATATAGATGCATGAGGAGGCAGTATCAATAGAGATGCAAAAGATTGAAGAGATTATGGGGAATGTGGATACTACAAATGTGTGAATAGTGTTTCAGTGACTGATAGTCTGACACAGGGATGGAGCTCCAGAGAATCTGGTGTCAGAATGAGCGCGTGTTTTAATGGAAAGAAGTTGCAGGTCAGGGTTCATACAGATCGATGTTCCAGTTAGTGAAAAGGACAAAGGTGGTAGGTGGACGGAATGTTAGATGATGACACAGTTTGAGGTTCTAGTCAAGTAAAAGAAGAAGATGAATATCAGGTATAGACAGCTTGGGTTCTGAAGAAGGGTTACACCTGAAACCTTGACTTCTCAACCTCCTGATGCTGCCTTGCTTGCTGTGTTCTTCCAGCCTCTTGCCTGTCTACTTTGAATTCCAGCAGCTGTAGGTTTTTTTTGTCTCTATCAAGGTATAGACAGCTGGCACCTAGAAAATCCCTTGAGAGGGATAAGAGCAATAGTGGTGTACATAAAGAGTCATGGGCAGCACGGTGGCACAGTGGTTAGCACTGCTGCCTCACAGCGCCGGAGACCCGGGTTCCCGCCTCAGGCGACTGACTGTGTGGAGTTTGCACGTTCTCCCCGTGTCTGTGTGGGTTTCCTCCGGGTGCTCCGGTTTCCTCCCACAGTCCAAAAGATGTGCAGGTCAGGTGAATTGGCCATGCTAAATTGCCCGTAGTGTTAGGTAAAGGGGTAAATGTATGGGTGGGTTGCGCTTCGTCAGGTCGGTGTGGACTTGTTGGGCCGAAGGGCCTGTTTCCACACTGTAATGTAATGTAATCATAGAGTCACAAGATGTACAGCACAGAAACAGACCCTTCAGTCCAACTTGTCTATGTCGACTAGATATCCCAACTCAATCTAGTCCCACCTGCCAGCACCTGTCCCATATCCCTCCAAACCTTCCTATTCATATACATATCCAGATGCCTTTTAAATGATGCAATTATATCAGCCTCCATCACTTCATCTGGCAGCTCATTCCATACACGTACCACCCTCTGTGTGAAAAAATTGCCCCATAGATCTTTTTTATATCTTTCCCCTCTCACCCAAAAATTATGCCCTCGAGTTCTGGACTCCCCCACCCCAGGGAAGAGACTTTGTCTATTTATCGTATCCATGAAATCCTTATGATTTTATAAACTTTTATAAGGTCATCGCTCAGCCTCCGACGTTGCAGGGAAAACAGCCCCAGCCTATTTAACCTCTCCCTATAGCTCAAATCCAATGTATGAGGAATGTTTGATGATTCTGAAATGTTATTCAATGGAGTTTGGGAGAATGAGGGGGGATCTGATTGCAGCTTATAGAATACTGAATGGCCTGGACAGAGTAGACTTTGGGATGATGTTTCCACTGTCAGGAGAGACGGGGAACCAAGTGCACAACTTTAGAGTAAAGGTAAGATCCTCCAGAATGGAGCTAAGGACAAACTTCTTTAGCCAGAGTGGTGAATATATAGAATTTACTGCCACAGAAGCTTGTGGTGGCCAGGTCATTAAGAGTATTTGAAACAGAGTCAGATAGGTTTTTGATTGTCAAGGGCACCAAAGATTACCAGGAAATAGCAGGAAAATGGCGTTGAAAAAAATATCAGCTATGGTAAGGGACATGAGAGAGCTTTGGTGAATCGGATTAGGGAGGATTCAAAGGGTTTCTACAAATACGTTAAGGGCAAAGGAATTACTAGGGAGAAAATAAGGCCCATTAAAGATCAACAAGGCCATCTATGTGGGAGATGGGTAAGATACTAAACTAATATTTTGTGTCAGTATTTACTGTGTAGAAGGACATGGAAGCTAGGAAACTTGGGGAAATAATTACTGATGTCTTGAAACGTGTCCATAATACAAAAGAGGGGATGTTGGATGCCTTAAGACATATTAAAGTGGATAAACCTGAATTGACGGTATCCCAGAATTTTGTAAGAAGCTCGTGAAGAGATTACTGGGCCCCTTGCTGAGGTATTTGTATGATCAATAACTACAGGTGAAGTGCTGGAAGACTGGAGGTTGGCTAATATTGTGCCATTATTTAAGAAAGGCTGTCAGGAAAATTCAGGGAACAATTGGCATGTGAGCCTGATGTCAGGGTGAACAAGTTTCTGGAGAAGATTCTGAGGGACAGGATTTAGATGCATTTGGAAATTCAAGGACTGATTAGGGATAGTTTGCCTGGCTTCAAGCATGTGAAATCATACTTCACTAACTTGATCGAGTTTTTTGAAAAGATGATAAAGAAGATTGAAGAGGACAGAGTTGTAGACATTATGCATATGGACATCATCAAGGTGTTTGACAAGGTTCCACATGATGAATTGGTTAGTAAGGGATCTGGGGAAGCTAGCCAATTGGATACAAAATGTCTCAAAGTTAGGAGACAGAGGGTAGTTGGAGATAGTTTGAACTCGAGGCATATGGTATGCTGAAACATTCGATGCTGGATCCACTGCTTTTTGTCATTTATATACATGATCTGGAGGTGAAAATAGCAAGTATGGTTAATAAGTTTGCAGGTGACACCAAAATAGATGGTACAATGTCATAGTACAATCAGATGGGCGAATGGGCTGAGGAGCAGCAGATGGAGTTTAATTTAAATAAATGCTGCATTTTGGAAAGGCAAATCAGGGCAGGACTTACACACGTGGGTTTCCTCCGGGTGCTCCGGTTTCCTCCCACAGTCCAAAGATGTGCAGGTCAGATGAATTGGCCATGCTAAATTGCCCGTAGTGTTAGGTAAGGGGGAAATGTAGGGGTATGGGTGGGTTGCGCTTCGGCAGGTCAGTGTGGACTTGTTGGGCCGAAGGGCCTGTTTCCACACTGTAATGTAAAGTAATCTAATCTAATCTAATTACTTAATGGTAAGGACCTGAGGAGTGTTTCTGAAGAAAGAGATCGAGGGAGCAGATATGTAGTTCTTTAGAGGTGGAGTCACAGGTAAACAGGATGGTGAAAAATGTAGATGACATGATGGCACAGTGATTAGCACTGCTGCCTCACAGTGCCAGAGACCTGGGTTCAATTCCCGCCTCAGGCGACTGACTGTGTGGAGTTTGCACATTCTCCCCGTGTCTGCGTGGGTTTCTTCCGGGTGCTCCGGTTTCCCCCCACATCCAAAAATGTGCAGGTTAGGTGAAGTGGCCATGCTAAATTGCCTGTAGTGTTAGGCAAAGCGGTAAACGTAGAAGAATGGGTCTGTGTGGGTTGCGCTTCGGCGGGTCGGTGTGGACTTGTTGGGCCGAAGGGCCTGTTTCCACACTGTAAGTAATCTAATCTAAAAAAAGCATTTAGTATGCTTGATTTCATTGATCAGTGTATTGGGTAGAGGAGTTAGGAGGTTATATTACATCTGTATGGGACATTAGTGAGGCAACTTATATAATACTGCCTATAATTCTAGTCTCCCTTCTCTTGTTCTGAAACTTGAAAGGGTTCAGAAGGTTGTGGGGCAACTTTATAAAATCATGACAGGTATGGATAGAGTGTAAAGCTAAGGTTTCTTTCCCAGGGCTAGAGAGATCAAAACTCGAGAGCATAGATTTAAGGGACAAGAAGAATAATTTAAACTGGACCTGAGGTGCATCATTTTCACACAAGGGGTGGTATAAGTATGGAACAAGCTGCCAGAGGAAGTGGTGGAGGCTGGTAGAATTAAACACTTAAAAGACATTTGTATGGGCATAATGAATAGAAAGTGTTTAGAGGGATAAGGGCCAAATGGTAGCAAATGGGACGAGATCAGTTTAGGATATCTGGTCGACATGGATGAGTTAAACTGAAGCGTTTGTTTCCATGCTGTATGACTGTATGCCTCTGTAACTCTATGACATTACACAATACCTTCATGTGCATAACAGAAAGTTCAGGAAGGAGGTTGAAAATGTTGAAAAAGTATGGAGATTTTTTTTTAAATGGGTGAATTCTCCATTTGTTTAATTGCAGCAAATTAGAGCTGCAAACTGAAACACATATCGCAAAAGGGGAAGAGAGAGATGGTGGCAATTTAGAGCTGGATGTGATCAGAACACATTTGGAAGTTGACCCCAAGTCTGTAAATAGTGTCATCAGAGGGAGGTAGGTCAACATGACAGAAGGAAGCAGCAATAGAAATCTCCAACAGAGATGGTGTGAGAATGACAGGATATTTAATTAATGAAGATTCTCAAATTATAATCAGACCCACAAGCAATCTTTGAAAAGGTCACAGTCTTAGCAAGGTGGCACCAGACAGTGGTGACAATTTGTGAATTATCTACAGCAGACTTACTCTTGTAATTGTTCTGCTTTTCTAAATCATTATTTGAAGTCTCTCTCTCTCTCTCTCTCTGCTCCTTCTCTACAGCTGTAACACTCTTTTCTGCACTCTGTTCTGCTACCCTAATGCAGTATGTATAGTACAACCTGATGCACAGCACATGTGACAATAAGAAACCAAATCAAATGTAATTTCAACACACAATACCATGGAACCATTAGACATAGGAGTAGAGATAGGCTACTGCTGCTATCGAGTCCATTTGCCATTCAATGAGATCATTCTGGATCTGATAATCTTCCAACACCACTTCCTGCATCATACCACAACCTGTGATTCCCTTACTAATTATGAATCTGTGTATCTCAGCCTTGAATATGCTTAATATCACAATGCAACAGCCCTTTGTGGCAAATCATTGCAGAGGTTCTCTGCACAGAATCTAATCTAATCTAAAAAAATAATCTAATGTAATTAAAGTAATCCATAAATATGTCCATAAATAGGTCTTAAATATGACCCATTATTCCGAGATTATGCTGATTCTAAAGTCTCTCATAGAGGGGAGCGCAATCTGTATTTACCTGTCAAGCCCCCTAAGTATCTCACATGTTAGAGTAAGATATCCTTTCATTCCTCTGAACTCCTCAATCTGACTAATCTCTGGAACATTTGGAATGTGATCAGTGAATCACTGTGGACAGAAGGATTTTATTGGACCAGTATAAGATATTGAATTCAGAATGCTTGTGTGGGCAGCATCATTCCTGTCAGAATGCCACCTTTCTTAAGTTACAGTTTTGTTATTAGTTCTGTCAGAATTGAGCACTAATTATCTCTGCATCACCAAAGCAATTGGCAGACTGCCATTATTTGTTCACATTTGTTTGAAAGGAGCAACAAGAAATGAGAGACGCAATGATCTCAGTATCACCAAGGTGATCTCACAGGGTATAAATTGTGAGCTTAAGAAATGTATCGACTTTGAGTTTAATGTAAGCAGTTTGCCATCATCAGGAAGAGACTGACCACTTCACACGGAAAATGCGTATTCTGATTCAACATGTGCTTAAATTATATTACATGGTTCTTGCTATTATTGGTCTAACTGGTAAGTGGCAATCAGTGATTGAAATGGCCAGAGATGTTTTGGAAAGCTGTGTGTGAGCTTCTCCCAGGTACTTTGTAATTTATAACGTTATATTCAGATCTTAGTTTTGGTTATACAGACAGGTTAACTGTGAGATCTTTTTCTTACTGGTGATTTAACTCAGGTTATATTCAATTTTCTGAAGAGAAGATCACCTTGGTTTGTCACTAACAGCTCGGCATTTTCAGTTTAATGTACTGAGTGGAATATTGTGAATTGTTAAATCAGATCTCAGTGCAAGACCACTCTCTTATGGAATCTTTCAGTGGGTGACATATAATAAAACACTCAGATTATCATACCTGAGCCCTGTGTCTATACAGGAATTGCAGCATCTGTCACAGAATATTACTGAGCATACTCATGGACTGCAATGGAACGCTACTGTGGTTACTTTATCAAACATTTGACATGGATTTTTAGTTGATTGATTTGCTGTTATTTGAAAGTTTAGTTCCTCTGCTGAGAGACTTTCACCACATTCTGAATCCTCATCCATTAGTTCATATGGGACACATATTTGATAACACGGCTTATTTCCTTTCCTTTGTGCCCAGAACTGTGCTACAGAATGCAGTTTCATTCCATTTGTTTCTGTCTATACCATTACAAACCAAAGTCAGCTTTGACAAAGGAGATGCATGACCTTTTCAAAACCTTGCTTATGCTCCTGCCTCCGCAGATGCTGACTGATCTATTCAGTATTTCTAGCACTGTGTTTAGATTATCCCACTGAACCCGAGCTGCTCTTAATCTCACAGTGGATGGGATCAGACCCACCAACAACATGATACTGTTTCCCAGACATATTGTTTTGACCACCACATCCCTGGAATAGTATGATGAAGTAATTAGATTGTTTAATTTATTTCAAGTTCATTTATGTAGCTATTTTTGTATCTCTCACTTCTGTCTATTAGAGTTTAGCAAATTCATTCATTCAATTCTACCCAAGGCTCCTCTTTCACATAGCCTTCGCTTACAATTCAAAAATTCAATAAAAGGCATTGTCTTCTCTTTGAAATGAGCTAGAAAATGTGGTTAATATCATAGTGAAATGTGATTTTTCCTTACTTACTGCTGCACCTTTACCCATTCCCATTTATCCTCGTTCTTTGACTTCTCTACATTCAATTCAGAAAGTTAATTGTTCCACAATACGTACAATAAAACCCCTGATTCCCAGAATTCCATTAATTTTGTTCCCTCACCTACATTTTCGATTATGGCAGAATCCAGTGCATCACTGTACTAGACAAAGCCGTAATATTTGCTTCCAACTTCTGCGAGGCATGCTGACTCATTGACCTCACCCTGAGATGCTCAACATCACAGCTTATACTCTGTCAGACGTGAGACTGAGATTCTAAATGATGGCTTACATTTTGGCATGAATAAGCAAATTCATGATTTGTAAGTTCATGGATCTGGAGCAAAGACTGCCTACAGATTGGAACAAGAAATTTGTTTGTTACTGGAGAGAATAAGTTTGTTGATTTGTTGGTCAGGTACAATCCTCGGTCCTATTCAATTCCATCTGCACTCCCATTCTTTAATAGGGTCCAATCCTACATGGACATGAATCTGTGTGGATACATAAAACATAGAACATAGAAGAATACAGCGCAGTACAGGCCCTTCGGCCCTCGATGTTGCGCCGATCCAAGCCCACCTAACCTACACTAGCCCACTATCCTCCATATGCCTATCCAATGCCCGCTTAAATGCCCATAATGAGGGAGAGTCCACCACTACTACTGGCAGGGCATTCCATGAACTCATGACTCGCTGAGTAAAGAACCTACCCCTAACATCGGTCCTATACCTACAACCCCTTAATTTAAAGCTATGCCCCCTCGTAATAGCTGACTCCATACGTGGAAAAAGATTCTCACGGTCAAGCCTATCTAAACCCTTAATCATCTTGTACACCTCTATCAAGTCACCCCTAAACCTTCTTTTCTCCAATGAAAACAGCCCCAAGTGCCTCAGCCTTTCCTCATACGATCTTTCTACCATACCAGGCAACATCCTGGTAAACCTCCTCTGCACCCGTTCCAGTGCCACCACATCCTTCCTATAGTATGGCGACCAAAACTGCACACAATATTCCAGATGCAGCCGCACCAGAGTCTTATACAACTGCAACATGACCTCAGTACTCCAGAACTCAATTCCTCTACCAATAAAAGCCAAAAATTCCCATGATTATCCCTATTCCTTTTTTTTCTGAACAAGGAAATGGCATTTCCCACCTCCACACATCTGGCACCGTTGCAGTTGACAGTGAGGAAACAAAGATAATTGAGAAAGGCGCAGCAATCTCTTTCCTCACTTCCTGTAGTAATCTATAGAAATCTGCACTGTGACCGAAATTGACCGGGGGATTTATCTATCGTTATATTTGTACTTCACCTCCATTTGTTTACTCCATAATCTCTATTCAAGCAACTGATAAACTGCTTTCCATTTCACTGCTATATACAGTGCTGCCTTCCTTGAACAAGTATCTTTCCCAATCCCATTGAATCATGAAATGGAAAATAGTGGGAAGACACGAATGCTTTATGATGAAGGCTTATTCCT
Organism: Chiloscyllium plagiosum; assembly: GCF_004010195.1. Taxonomy (NCBI): domain Eukaryota; kingdom Metazoa; phylum Chordata; class Chondrichthyes; order Orectolobiformes; family Hemiscylliidae; genus Chiloscyllium; species Chiloscyllium plagiosum. Next base: position 68,006,548 of record NC_057728.1, on the reverse strand, counting down.
AAGGCGCTAAGAATTGTTCTCCTTGGATGCTGCCTGGCCTGACGTGCTTTTCCAGAGCCATAGATGTCGACTCGGACTCTCCAGCAAATGCAGACTGCACTTTGTCCATTGCTGAGGGATGAGTCGAAGAGTGTGGTGCTGGGAAAGCACTGCTGGTCAGGCAGCCTCTGAAGAGCAGAAGAATCGATGTTTCAAGCACAAGCTCTTCAACATGAATTAGGCTTGAGGCTCAAGGGGGCACGAGATAAGTAGGTTGGGCAGAAGATAGCTAGAAATGCGAAAGATAGATGACAGTGGGGAGAAGGTGATCAGTTGTTGAGAAGAGTAGAGCTTATATGTGAGAAGAAAGAGAGACAGGGAGGGCAGTTCTTCGATAGGGCATTGCTGAGTTAGAGGGTTGGATTTCGGACAATATGATGGGTGGTGAAATGAGAAAGCTAATGAAATCCACATTGATGACATATGGTTGGAGAGGTTAAGGTGGAAGATGAGGCGTTCTTCCACCAAGTGTCAGGTGTTTAGGTTTTGGTGGTGGAGAAGGCCCAGGACACGAGTGTCTTTGGTGTAACTCTCAATCGCCCCAATTGAACCTTCACTCCTCATCTTTACATAGGCCGCCCTCTTCCATTTAACAAGGGATTCCAATTCCTTATTAAACCACGGCTCCCTCACACGACCCTTTCCTCCCTGCCTGACAGGTACATACTTATCAAGAACACTCAATAGTTGCTCCTTGAACAAGCTCCACATATCAATTACGCCCTTGCCTTGAAGCCTACTTTTCCAAGCCACGCATCCTAAGTCATGCCTCACCGCATCATAATTTCCCTGCCCCCAGCTATAACTCTTGCCCTGCATTGCACACTTATCCCTCTCCATCACTAGAGTAAAAAATACCTAATGTTGGATTGAGTGAATTGTTTAAAACTTTGAGTGAGTGGGTGCATTGATATACACTTCAAAGGGGTCCACTTCCAGGGAGGGTCCAAAGCTTTAGTGTTGTTGCAATCTCGTGTGAATCCAGAAAGAGAGTTTTGAATCCTGAAATCCTGACAATTTCCAGTTGTTGATGAGGGTCCAATCCTAAGGAGCTCTTTTTACTGTAATGAGTTTTATTCAGGGAAGTGTCTACACCTGACAAGTACATTCTCATTCTGGGAAAACACCCAATCACTGGATAAGTGTAATGATTCTTAAAGATTCCAATGACATTATACTTGGTTTGATACCATCATGGGTTCAATCACAAGGTATGTAACCTTGGGACTCTGGCATTAAAGTGGGAGGGGAGCGGGAAGCAGCAATGATCCTAATCCACTTATAGAGTCCAATCCTGGAATGAAAGGTGCAAATCTGGTGAGGATGGGATAGGATGTTTCCACATGCCAATCCTGTGTCTTTTTAAACCTAAAAAGAAGTTGAATCCTGAGATCTCCAGCTTTATTAATGCATTCAAATTGGTTAGACTCAAAGTTGTCATTTTAAAATTTTAATCTCTGACTATTCCCCTGCTCCAACCCTGTTGTTTACTGCTACTGAATTCCTATCCCTATCTGGTTGAGGAACAGAGAATGCTTCATTACTAATGCCTGCTTATTTTCCCCATTCTCTCTCACAGTTAATTTACTGGGAATTGTGATCTTATCCCGTGGAAAGTGTGGTCTCGCTGCCTCCACCACGTGTTACCTCGTAGCCATGTCAATAGCAGATCTACTGGTCATTATCACTGAGGTGGTACTGAACCAAATTATTATTATCTCCCAGTGTCCTTCTTACACATCACCGCTGTGTGTAGTGGCCACACTGTCCTGCTTCGTGCAGCCACAGACTGTTCTGTCTGGTTTACCGTCATGTTCTCCTTTGATCGATTTGTGGCCATTTGTTGCCAGACACTGAAAGGAAAATATTGCATGAAGAAAATGGGAGTGATGGTTCTAGCAATAACCTGCTATCTTTAAAAAACATTCCCTATGACTTTATGTTTGACAACTGAGAAATCATCAATAACATACCATGGTTCTGTTATCCAAAGGCAATTTTTTATACTGAGCCCCTCTGGGTGGGCTTTGACTTGTTTAACATGTTGTTAACACCTTTCATCCCATTTTCTTTGATTCTGTTGTTTAACACATTGACAGTGAGACATATATTCGTGGCCAGTCGAGTCCGTAAGGGACTGAGAGGTCATTGGAATGGAGGCAATCACAATGACCCAGAGATAGAGAGCAGAAGGAAGTCTGTGATTTTACTTTTCACCATATCTGGCAGCTTCTTACTTCTGTGGTTGACGTATGTTATCGAAAGCATATATTATAACATTGCAGCAATAGATCCCACCGACTACATTACTTCCGAATATACATTTCAACAAATCGGGTGGATACTGCGAAATTTAAGTTGCTGCACAAACACATTTATTTATGGGGTGACACAGTCTAAATTCCGAGACCAAGTGAAGAGCGCGGTGAAATATCCTATTAGATGTGATTAAACTTATAAAGAATAAATGATTTGAGTGATTTTAAATGATTTTCCAGACTATGATGGATTATTGACACCCAAATGAACAATAAAGACACAATAAGCAGCAGTCCGCCACTGAGCAAGAGGGGATGTCTGCAGCTGCTGATTGGCAGTGTGTAATCCGTGTGATGGCAGGTATCATCCTGTTCTGTAGCACTGTTACTGGATCAGCCTTATTGTTATCCCATCCCTGGGATGTTGCTGCTTCCTTAGCATTGACAGGCGCCCAACCTGAGGCTGCTGCCTCACCCAATGAAGTAGCTTACTCTTGTAACGGGCAGCTGCATCACTCAATGAAAAAGGTGTTCCCCTAGAAATGAACAGCCTTCTCATTGAATCAATGAGATGCAGCATTTAAAGGGGAAATGCTGAGAGGATGCTTCCCCTATGGGAGCCTCTCAGGCCAGAGGCACCAATTTAAAACTGAGATGAGAAGGAAGTTCTTCTCTAAGAGAATTGTGAATCCTTGGAACTCTTTGTCACAGGGCTGATACAAAGCATTTATATGTATGCAATTTTTGAGAAGATTTCTAGCTCAGGTTGAGGTTCAGGTTGGAAGTTTGCTCAATGAGCTGGCAGGTTTGTTTTCAAATGTTTCCTCACTATAATCAATGAGCCTCTTGTGAGAATTCTGTTTTGAATGCCAGGCCTTTAGGTTAAACAGAACCATGCATGGGAATTTCGATTTGGACCCCTTTTACCAACCTCTGAGAAAAAATAATATCACCCACCTTAAGAGACTAAGACACATAGAAAGCAGGACGGAACCCCAGCGCTTCTCCGGAAGCTCACTGATGATGACAAAACATCAGAAAACAAACCTGCTGGCTCAGCGAGCAAACTTACAACCTCTTGTTATATTTAACACTGAGGTAGATTTTTGATCAGAAGGGGAATCAAGGATTATGTGAAAATACATAAAGTGGGGTGAGGATTGTCAGAACAGTCATGATCCCATTGATTGATGGAACAGGCTCAAAAGGATGAACAGCCTACTCCTGTTCCTATTTCTCACAGTCTAATGGTTTAATTGACAGCCACTCAGAGAGAAAGGAATACCCTACTGGCAGGACTAGTGATCCTGAGGCCCATGCAATGTTCTGGTGTTCCAGGTTCAAACCAAGGTGGAGTTTTGAATAAAAAATAATTTAAAAACTGGAATTACAAGTCTAGCAATGACCATGTTGCGACAAAAAAATGCTAATGCACATTAGGGAAAGAAATCTGCCATCATTACCTGGTCTGGCCCACAAGTGACTCTCAATTCAAAATGATCTGGTTGACTCTTATCTGCTCTCCGGATTGACCAAGCAATCCATTAGCCCAGAACAACTCATAAATAGCAATGCCCATACCCCACAAGGGAAATGGTTAAAAAGTAAACCCCAGTTAATGAGCAAACTGCATCAGTTAATTAATGGTTACCCATTCACAACTCCCATCCTGCTGTATCAACCATTGAGCTAGCTCTTCCAATTAATGGAAACTGCCACAACGAATCTGGTTCTTCCAAACTGCCTGCAATATTTCCCATGGATAACAGCATCCGAACTGTAAGAGACTGCTGATGTTCTCCTCCCACTCCCCTTACCAAACAATGGAAAATGGTGTGAAGGTGCAACTTACAGTATTACCTTGCAAGTTGACCTGACAATACATCCCTGTAGAGCATGGGACAATGAAACATGATGCTTCCATTTTATAGCTCTGCTCATCTCATGGTGGCATTGTGGCTCAGTGGGTAGCAGTGCTGCCTCATCAGGTTCGATTCCAGCCTTGGTTGTTGAGTTTGCACATTCTACTTGTTCATCCATGAATTTCCGTTGGATATTCTAGTTTCCTCCCACAGTCCAAAGATGTGTAGGTTAGGTGGATTTGCCATGCTAAATTGCCCTCCAGTGTCCGGGGGTATGCAGGCTAGATGGATTAGTCATGGGAAATGCAGGGATATATAGGGATGGGTGGTTGGGATTTTCTTTGGAGGATTGGTATGGAGTTGATAGGCCGAAAGAACCTGTTACCACACTGTAAGGATTCTATGTGTCAATTCCTTCACTGTCACAGTCTAATTTCATTGTTTTTCAGTAAGTCACCAAGCAACCTTGCAGCTGATTGATAAGGTTCAGGCAGAGGTCAAGCACAAACAATAGAAGCAGTTTGTGAACGCTGCAAAATCTGAAGTTAAGACCTGTGAACCCAAGTCCATTTATTTGATATTCACCCTCTGAGTGATGAAAGCTCTTGTCTGTTTCCTTGTAACTCCAACATGAACTGTATTATTTTAATGAATTTTCACTTGATCACATTGTATTCCTTCCATACCTGTTTTCCGCATTAACTGTAGATATTAAAGTCCTTTCATATTTCAATGCTATTCTGCCTCTCTGGCACTGTCTCCTTTACTTTCAATCATGCACAAGTATAATTAACCAAATGTGCAGTGGTCACAACCTCACAACCACAGTCACCCATATCTCTTACAGTCTCACACACAAACTCCCTCACACTTGCACACAAAGAAAAAAGAACAAAGAAAATTACAGCACAGGAACAGGCCCTTTGGCTCTCCAAGCTTGCACTGATCCAAATCCTCTATCTAAACCTGTGGCCTATTTTCTAAGGATCTGTATCCCTCTGCTCCCTGCTCATTCACGTATCCGTCTAGATACATCTTTAATGATGCTATTATACCCGGCCCTACCAACTCCACTGACAACGTGTTCCAGGCACTCACCACTTTCTAATCATTTCCCCTTTTAACCCTTCCCCTCTCACACTGAAGGTATTACTCCTCGTAACTGAGTCCTCCATTTTGGGAAAAAAGCTTCTTGCTATATCTCTTATGATTTTGTAGACCACAATCAGGTCCCACCGAACCTTTGTTGCTCTAATGAATATAATCCAAATCTCTCTTCATTGCTAGCACCCCCATACCAGGCAACATCCTGGTGAACCTCCTCTGCACCCTCTCCAAAGCATCCACATCCTTTTGGTAATGTGGTGACCAGAACTGTACGCAGTATTTCAAACATGGCCAAACCAAAGTCTTATGCAACTGGAACAACACCTGTCAACTCTTGTACTCCATACCCCGTCTGATGAAGGAAAGCATGCCATATGCCTTCTTGACCACTCTATAGACCTGCGTTGCTACCTGCAGATTACAATGGGCCCAAACATCCAGATCTCTTTGTAGATCAATTTTTCCCAAGACTTTTCCATTTACTGTATAGTTCGCTCTTGGTTTAGATCTTCCAAAATGGATCACCTCGCATTTGCCTGGATTGAATTCCATCTGCTATTTCTCTGCCCACCTCTCCAATCTACCTTCATTCTGTTGCATTCTCTGACAGTCCCCTTCACTTTCTGATACTCCACCAATTTTAGTGTCATCTGCAAGCTTGTTAACCTATACCTATCTCCAGATCATTTACGTATATCCCAAACAACAGTGGTCCTAGCACAGATCCCTACGGAACAATGTTTTGAGAAACTCCCTTCCACTACTCAGTCTCTCTATCCATCCAGCTAGTACACCCTGAACCCCATGCAAATTCACTTCCTCCATCAGCCTACCATGGGGAACCTTATCAAACGCCTTACTAAAGACCATGTATATGATATCTACATCCATTCCCTCATCAATCAACTTTATCACTTCCTTGAATAATTCTATAGATTTGTAAGACATGAACTTTCCTGCACACACCCATGTTGCCTATCATAAGCCCATTTTCTTCCAAATATAAATAGATTCTATCCCTCAGTATCTTCCCAGCAGTTTCCTTACCACTGATGTCAGGCTCACCGGTTTATAATTACCTGGATGATCCCTGCTACCCTTCTTAACAAGGGGACAACATTAGCAATTCTCCAGTCCTCCAGGTCCTCACCCATGTTCAAGGATGCTGTGAAGATATCTGTTCAGGCCCCAGCTATTTCCTCTCTTGCATCTCTCAGTAACCGAGGATAGATCCAATCCGGACATGGGGACTTGCCCACCCTAATATCTTTCAGAATACTCAACACTTCCTCTCTCCTTATTTTTTGACCTAAAATAATCAAACATTTATCACTAACCTCAACATCTGTCATGTCCTGCTCCATGATGAATACCAATGCAAAGTACTCATTAAGAATCTCATCCATTTTCTCTGACTCCATGTATAACTTTCCTTCTTTGTCCTAGAATGAGTCAATCCTTTCTCTAGTTACCCTCTTGCTCCTCATGTATGAATGAAAAGGTTTTGGGATTTTCCTTAACCCTGTTTGCTAAGGATTTCTCACGGCCTCTTTTAGCCCTCTTAATTTCTTTTTTCAGATTGGTTCTATATTCCCAATGTTCTTCCAAAGCTTCATCTGTTTTGTCACCTGGATCTTCCTTTTTCCTTCTTCCTCTTGATGTCACAATTTCACCTGTCATCCATGGTTCCCTAATCTTGCCAGTTTTATCCCTCATTTTCACAGGGACATGTTTCTCCTGCACTCGAATCAACTTCTCTTTAAAAGCCTCCCACATATCAAATGTGGATTTACCTTCAAACAGCTGCTCCCAATACACATTCCCATCTCCTGCTGAATTTTGGTATAGTTGGCCTTCCCCCAATTTAGCACTCTTCCTTGAGGACCACTCTCGTCCATGCGTATTCTAAATCTTACATAATTGGGATCACTATTCCCAAAGTAATCCCCTATGGAAACTTCAACCACCTGGCCAGGTTCATTCCCCAACATCAGGTCTACACTGCTACAACTGGCTGTTCACCCTCCCTCCTGAGAATTTTCTGCAGCCGATCCCTGACCCAAGCACCTGGGAGGCAACATACCATTCGGGAGTCTGCTCAAATCTATCAGTTCACTCACTTTCCCAGCATGCAATTTGAAGCTCCCACTCAGCTCCTTGCTCTCACCGCTGCTGTAAATGGAGGCCTGACCTTTGAAGTAAGGCCATTTTAAGTGGGAAGTTAAGGGCTGAATTGCCTACTCCCGCTCCTAAATTTTATGTTGCTATGTAACAAGTCAAAAGGATTGGGGATTGACAGGGGCAAAACTTTTGATTACTCTTCAGAATTTTTAATAGATATTTTTAATTAATTTGTTCTGAGATATTATGATACATCTCTAAAGCAGATGGGACTTGAACACAGGCCTCCTGGTTCAGAAGTAGGGACTATACCAGTCCTCAGAATGATCATGCATACCAAGTCACCCTTCAGATATCAACACAGATAATATCTGAACAGCATGGATCTTATTCTCCTGCAAGGTCTGACAAGCAGAATGCATTCTGTTAATTTTAACAGCTAAACCTTATATCCAACCTCACTTAAATTTCTACAAACAGTGAGATGTGTACTGCTGAATCATGGTCAGTGTGGGACCTTAGCAGAGTGAGTTCTGACTACTACTGGAATTTGATGCAAAATAGGGTAGAGGCGCTTTAACAGGGTTTACTGCAAGAAGTAAATGCTCCAGAGGAGCAGTAGAGGGAGAGGCCACAGCAAGGAGCAGAGGACAGCTGGGTATATATCTGGGCAGCGGCTGAATCCCAAGACACTACACATGTAGAGTCTCCCACCCGCCCTCCTCCTCTTACCAAAAAAGGACTCTCTTGTGTTGCTGAGGTAAGGCGTTTCAATTGATATTTCTTATGTATCGTGTGATTAATTAAAAGTTTACTGTTAGTTGAATATGACCATAGAGAAGTACTAGAAATTATTTAACTCAAGTTTGTAAAAATTAATTAAATAAGTAGAGCTGGCTGGACAGGTGATGTTGGAGCTGGCTGATCCCATTGTAAACGGCAGTTCTGCAGCATCTGCAGCAAGTGTTTGTTGCTGGAAGAACTCTGAATCAGAATTGATGATGTGGAATCTGAGCTTCATACAATGCGGCACATTGGAGAGGGGGAGAGTTGCCTGGACGCTTTGTTTCAGGAGGCAGTCACATCTGGCAGATGAAGTAATTCAAATTCAATGAGTGATCAGGAACAACAGGGTGCGACTGTAAGTGAGGCAGGTAGGGGGATTCTGAGTTCAGGAGTGGAGGAGCCTCACCCCCTAACCTTGTCCAACAGGTATGAGATTTTTGCTCCCTGTATGGATGAGGAAAAGGGCTGTGGGCAGGGCGAGCCAGATGACCACGGCACCATGGTGCAGAAGGCCAGTCAAGAGCGGGGGAGCAAAAAGACTAGTAGTTGTTATAGGGAATTCTATAATTAGGGGGTCAGATAGTATCCTGTGTGAGCCGGATCAGGAGTCCCCCATGGTGTGTTGCCTTCCCAGTGCCAGGGTGCCGGTCATCTCCAACTGGCCTGAAAGGATATTGGAGTGGGAGGGGGAGGATCCAGTTGTTGTCCACGTTGGCACAAACAACATAGGAAAGGCGAGGAAGGAGGACCTGTTTGGGGAGTGTCAAGCTCTAGGAAGGAAATTGAAAAACATGTAATCGAGGGTCATAATCTCTGGATTATTGCCCGAGCTACGTGCTAATTAGCATAGGGATAAGAAAATTAGGGAAGTAAACATGTGGTTAAGAGATTGGTGTGGGAAAGAGGGATTCCATTTCATGGGACATTGGCATCAGTTTCGGAACTGGAGGGATCTCGACCGATGGGACAGTCTCCACCTGAACTGATCTGGAACCGGTGTCCTAGCGAAAAGGATAAATAGGGTGATCACTAGGATTTTAAACTTATGAGTCGGGGGAAGGAAAAGTAAAGCGACAGGGAGTATGGAGTCAAGTAGAAAGATAAGAAGGTTAGCATGTCATAGAGATGTACAGCATGGAAACAGATACTTATGTGCAGGGTTTAAGTTCAACGCAGACTAGGAATGAAGCAAAAAGGAAGGATACATTAGAACATATTACTAGAGATGTTGGAAATCATGAGGATAAGAAAATTAGCATTAAGGCGCTTTATCTGAATGCCCGTAGTATTCGTAACAAAGTATATGAATTAACAGCACAAATCATTGTGAATGATTATAATGTGATAGGCATCACAGAGACATGGCTGAAGGGGGTTCAGGATTGGCAGTTAAACATCCAAGGACTTACAACTTATTGAAAAGACAGGGAGGTGGGCAGAGAGGGGTGGGGTTGCCTTGTTAGTTAAGAATGAAATTAAATCTATGGCACTGACTAACATTGGGTCAGATGATGTGGAGTCTGTGTGGGTTGAGGTGAGGAACCACAAAGGCAAAAAAAAAGGGAGTTCTGTACAGATCTCCTAACAGGGGCCAGGACCGGGGGTGCAAGATGTATTGGGAAATAGACAGAGTGTGTCAGAAAGGCAAGGTCAAGGTGATTGTGGGGGGCCTTCAATATGTAGGTGGACTGGGTGAATAATGTTGCCGGTGGATCCAAAGGAAGGGAATTCATGGAATGCTTACAGGATGGCTTTTTGGAACAGTTTGTGATAGAGCCCACAAGGGAGCAGGCTATTCTGGACCTCGTGCTATGTAATGAGCCAGACTGTATAAAAGATCATAAAGTAAGGGAAGGTAGCATTCATAATACGGCAGAGTTCAGTCTGCAGTTTCAAAGAGAGAAGGCAAATTTGGATGTAATGGTGTTACAGTTAAATAAAGGTAATTACGGGGACTGACGAAAATCAACTGGAAGCAGAGCCTAGCGGGAAAGACAGTAGAGCAACAATGGCAGGAGTTTCTCAGTGTAATTGAGGACACAGTATAGAGGTTCATCTCAAACAAAAGAAAGATTATCAATGGGGGTGGGGAGTAGACAGCCATGGCTGACAAAGCAAGTCAGGAAATGTATCAAAGAAAAAGAGAGAGCCTATAAAGTGGCCAAGAGCACTGGGAAATCAGAAGATTGGGAAGGCTACAAAAATAAACAGAGGAAAACAAAGAGAGAAATAAGAAAGGAGAGGATCAAATATGAAGGTAAGCTAGCCAGTAATAATAGAAACAATAATAAAAGTTTCTTTAAAAACATAAGTAACAAATGAGAGGTAAAAGTAGAAATTGGGCCGCTCCAAATTGATGCAGGAAGGCTCGTGATGGGAGATAAGGAAATAGCTGAAGAATTTAATCAATACTTTGTGTTAGTCTTCACAGTGGAAGACATGAGTAATATTCTAACAATTTAGGAGAGTCAGGGAGCAGAGTTGAGTATGGTCACCATTACAAAAGAGAAAGTGCTAGAAAAGCTAAAAGGTCTAAGAATTGATATATCTCCTGGCCCCGATGGGCTACATCCTAGAGTTCTGAGGGAGGTGGATGAGAAAACAGTGGAGGCGTTGGTTGTGATCTTTCAAAGCTCACTGGAGTCAGGGAAAGTCCCAGATGATTGGAAAATCGCTGTTGTAACCCCTTTGTTCAAGAAAGGATCAAGACAAAAGATGGAAAATTATAGGCCTATCCACGTTGTAGGTAAAATTCTAGAATCCATTGTTAAGGATGAGATTTCTAAATTCTTGGAAGTGCAGGGTCAGATTAGAACAAGTCAGCATGGATTTAGTAAGGGGAGGTCATGCCTGACAAACCTGTTAGATTTCTTTGAAGAGGTAACAAGTAGGTTAGACCAGGGAAACCCAGTGGATGTTATCTATCTAGACTTCCAAAAGGTCTTTGATAAGGTGAGGGCCCATAGTGTTCAAGGTGAGCTACTGGCATGGATTGAGGATTGGCTGTCTGGGGGCCAGGGAAACGGAAGTCTTGGAGGAGGTGGAGGGCATGGGTGGTGTCATTTCCCTTCCCACATGGTTAAAGATGCCTTCCAACGCATCTCGTCCACATCCCGCACCTCCGCCCTCAGACCCCACCCCACCAACCGTAACAAGGACAGAACACCCCTGGTGCTCACCTTCCACCCTACCAACGTTCACATAAACCAAATCATCCGCCGACATTTCTGCCACCTCCAAAAAGAGCCCACCACCAGGGATATATTTCCCTCCCCACCCCTTTCCTTCCGCAAAGACAGTTCCCTTTGTGACTATCTGGTCAGGTCCACGCCCCCCTAAAACCCACCCTCCCATCCTGGCACCTTCCCCTGCCACCGCAGGAATTGCGAAACCTGTGCCCACACCTCCTCCCTCACCTCCATCCAAGGCCCTAAAGGAGCCTTCCACATCCATCAAAGTTTTACCTGCACATCCACCAATATCATTTATTGTATCCGTTGTTCCCGATGTGTCCTCCTCTACATTGGGGAGACTGGACGCTTCCTAGCAGAGCGCTTTAGGGAACATCTCCTGGACACCTGCACCAATCAACCACACCGCCCCGTGGCCCAACATTTCAACTCTCCCTCCCACTTTGCCGAGGACATGGAGGTCCTGGGTCTCCTTCACCGCCACTCCCTCACCACCAGGCGCCTGGAGGAAGAATGCCTCATCTTCCGCCTCAGAACACTTCAACCCCAGGGCATCAATGTGGGCTTCAACAGTTTCCTCATTTCCCCTTCCCCCATCTCACCCCAGTTCCAAACTTCCAGCTCAGCACTGTCCCTATGACCTGTCCTACCTGCCTATCTTCCTTTCCACCTATCCACTCCACCCTCCTCCCTGACCTATCACCTTCATCCCCTCCCCCACTCACCTATTGTACTCTATGCTACTTTCTCCCCATCCCCACCCTCCTCTAGCTTATCTCTCCACACTTCAGGCTCTCTGCCTTTATTCCTGATGAAGGAATTTTGCCCGAAACGTCGATTTTACTGCTCCTCGGATGCTGCCTGAACTGCAGTGCTCTTCCAGCATCACTAATCCAGAATCTGGTTTCCAGCATCTGCAGTCATCGTTTTTACCTAAATCTTTCTGTAGCCTCCCCACCTCCTTAGTGCTACTTTCCTGTCCACCCTAACTTTGTATCATCAGCAAACTTCACCAGAATGCCCCCAGTTCCTTCATCCAGATCATTAATATATAAAGTGAACACCACCTCAGATGCTGCCTGAACTGCTGTGCTCTTCCAGCATCACTAATCCAGAATACAGAAAGATTTAGACAGGTCCAGGAAATGGCTGATGAAATTCAATGTAAGAAAATGCGAGCTCTTGCACTTTGAGAAAAAGAATACAAGCATGGACTATTTTCTAAAAGGTGAGAAAATTCATAAAGTCAAAGTACAAAGGGATCTGGGAGTGCTAGTCCAGGATTCTCTAAAGGTTAACTTGCAGGTTGAGTCCATGATTAAGAAAGTGAATGTAATGTTATCATTTATCTCAAGAGAATCGGAATATAAAAGCAGCGATGTGCTTCTGAGACTATATAAAGCTCTAGTTAGGCCCTATTTAGAATACTGTGTCCAATGTTGGGCCCCACACCTCAGGAAGGACATACTGGCACTGGAGTGTGTCCAGCAGAGATTCACATGGAATATCCCTGGAATGGTAGGCCGAACATACGGTGAAGGGTTGAGGATCCTGGGATTGTATTCATTAGAGTTTAGAAGATTGAGGGGAGATCTAATAGAAACTTACAAAATAATGCATGGCTTAGAAAGGGTGGACGCTTGGAAGTTGAGTCCATTAGGCAGGGAGACTAGGACACATGGGTACAGCTTTAGAATTAGAGGGTGTCAATTTAGAATGGAAATGAAGAGTCATTTCTTCAACCAGAGAGTGGTGGGCCTGTGGAATTCATTGCTACAGTGTGCAGTGAAGGCCCGGACGTTAAATGTCTTCAAGGCAGAGACTGATAAATTCTTAATCTCACAAGGAATTAAGGGATATGGGGAGAGTGCGGGTAAGTGGCGTTGAAATGCCCATCAGCCATGATTAAATGGCAGAGTGGACTCAATGGGCCAAATGGCCTTACTTCCACTCCTATGTCTCATGGTCTCATGGTCTCATGGATGAGGATAAAGATATTGATTGAGTGGCTAAGCCAGAATGAGACCAGCAGCGAAGAGACATCACAAGCCACAGCATGACACGAATGCTGGAAAAGAAGCCAGTTGGTGAGTAGGATTAGTGATCATTTCCAGTTGTTAAAGTACAAGTCAAGTCCTCAGTTTGTATTTAAGTCTCTAGTGTTTTTTTCACACTTTTCTTAAAAGGAAATTACAAAAGTATTCAATTAGTTTAGGTGATTTTCTTTCCTCTCTTAGTTTATAAATATAACATTTCAAGACAGTGAAAGTATAAAGGGCAGGGAATCAAGAAATTTGTAATATAGTACAATAGTGTTGTTGTGGTTCTGTTCGCCGAGCTGGGAATTTGTGTTGCAGACGTTTCGTCCCCTGTCTTGGTGACATCCTCAGTGCTTGGGAGCCTCCTGTGAAGTGCTTCTGTGATCTTTCCTTCGGTATTTGTAGTGGTTTGAATCTGTCGCTTCCGGTTGTCAGTTCCAGCTGTCCATTGCAGTGGCCAGTATATTGGGTCCAGATCGATGTGCTTATTGATTGAATCTGTGGATGAGTGCTATGCCTCTAGGATGTGCAGTCCTTGCATGGGATTTTGTACACTACATTGGTTTTGCTCATGTTGGGTATTGGGTCCTTCGATCTGGTGAGTTGTTGTCTGAGAGTGGCTGTTGGTTTGTGTGCTGTTATGAGTCCTAGTGGTCGCAGTAGTCTGGCTGTCAGTTCGGAAATGCTCTTGATGTATGGTAACGTGGCTAGTCCTTTATCACAAATTCAACCCAAACTCTGGGTCAGATATGTGGGAGGGGCGTTGGAATTGCGATAGGTGGAGGGAGGTCAAGGTGAGGGTGATAGGCCGGAGTCGGGTGGGGGCAGAGAGGTCAGGAAGAAGATTGCAGGTTAGGAAGGCAGTGCTGAGTTCGAGGGATTTGACTGAGACAAGGTGGGTGGAGGGGAAATGAGGAAACTGGCTGTCAGTTCGGAAATGTTCTTGATGTATGGTAACTGAGGATGTCACCTAGACAGGGGACGAAACGTCTGCAACACAAATTCCCAGCTCGGCGAACAGAACCACAACAATGAGCACCCGAGCTACAAATCTTCTCACAAACTTTGAACACCTATGAGTGATGTGTTGCAGCTTAAGAAACTTTGGATCCAAATTGAGGAGCTAGAGTCTGAGTTGCAGGCATAGGCTCACATCAGGGAAGAAGAAAGTTACCTGGACACTTTGCTTCAGAGGGCATTGCACCCTTCAGATTAGCTAATTCAAAATTAGTCTGACCAGGGACAGGAGGGTGAGACTGTAGGTGAGGAACCTCAAGCCCTGAAATTGTCCAACAGTGATAAGGTCCTACAAATTGTGCAGACGAGTAGGGACTGCAAGGAGGATGTGCAAACTGACCACAGTACCCTAGTACAGACAGGCATTCAAGTGGGAGAAGGAAATAAGAATGTGGTTGCAGTCGGGAACAGTATAATAGGGCGGTGGGTTAGATAGTCTTCTCTGCAGCCATGAGTGGGAGTCCGAAAGGTTGCCTGCCCAGACAGCATTAAGGACATCTCCTTAGGATTGAAGAACTTAGAGAGGGAGGGGAGAGATCCAGTAGTCATTGTCCACATTGATATGAATGGAATTGGTAGGACCAGACAGGAGGTTTTGTTGATAGACTTTGAATAGTAAGGAACAAAATCATAAAACATGTCCTCCAAGGCAATAATAATCTCAATGAGATCACCTCTTAATCTTCTCTGCTCCAAGAAAAATAAGCCCAATCTCTCTAATCTTTCCTTGTATCTAAAATCCCTAATTCCTGGTATCATTCTAGTAAATCTCCTTTGCTCCCTCTCAAGGGCTTTAGCATCTTTCCTTAAATAAGGTGCCCAGAACTGAACACAATGCTCCAAATGTGGCCTGACCAATTATTTGTGGAGGTGTAGCATTAGTTCCTTGTTTTATATTCTATGCCTCTATTTATAAACTCAAGGATCCTATAAGCTTTCTTAACAACTGTTTCAACTTGCTTGGCCACTGTGACAATGCTGCTCCTTTAACAAGGTAATGTTGTTCTTGGCTTTTTTCAAAAAGACAGAGGTTCTGATTTGTCTGGGTTAGGCAACTTTGATTATGGCTAACAGATTCCTAAGGGAATTAGGGAAAAGGCTTTTAGGTTTTTAAACAGTAGTACAATGAAAGGGGAGTGGCCAGTTCTCCCATTGGGATTTTTCCAGTTTGGTTTCGTTTTTAGCTGGGGACCCTGAAAAGAAAACGTTCTATGTTTCAGCCTATGCTCCCTGGCTGATTCTCTCTGCCATCTCTGTCTCCTATAAGAACCTGCGTTTGAATTTACCTTTTTGCCAAGGGGTGTGTTATGGAATGTTGCAGGAAATTGGAACAGCCCTTTGTTAAGTTGCCGGGGATATCAGGTCATGTTTTCAAATAATTGTTATTCTAAATTCTGTTTTTGTTTGTTTGTGTTTCCTTCAGTGGTGTGTAAATAGATTCTGTTTTACTTGAAGCCAAGTGGTTTGACCGGCTGCATCACTCCTGGGAATCCACCTTACATCTGCCTGAAGCAACTAGAAAAGTTAGGGTCTGGGCTACCTTCTTAAAAATAATTTTAGGGGGTCTGGCCTGGTCCATAATACCACCTTCCGAGAATCATGTACGTAAACCCAGAGGTCCCTCTGCTCATTTACCATCCTCAAAGTTGTATCATTGAGGCCTGTATTGTCTCACCATGTTTCTTCTACCAAAATGCATTACCTCACATTTCTCTGCATTGAAATTCATCTGCCAGGTATCTGTCCATTCGGTCAAGTTGTCAATGTCCCTCTGAAGTGGCTCAGCATCATCCTCACAATTCACTATTCTCCCTAGCTTAGTCTCATCTGCAAATTCATAGATTTTGCCCTCAATACACATCTCCAAATCATTACATAAATAAGGGTTCCAACACTGATCCCTAAGGAGCACTACTTTCAACTCATCTCCAGTCTGAGGAATGTCTATCTATACCTACCCTCTGTGTCCTATCTTTTAGCCAACTTCTAATCCATGCTGCCAAGGACCGATCAATCCCAAACATTTCTAATTTGGTAACTGACCTACCATATGGCACCACATCAAATGCTTTTTGGAAGTCCAAACACACAATATCCATAGCATGACCCTTATCTTCAACCCTTATGTGTATGACGCTTCATCAAATTTGTCATACATGATCTGTCCTTGAAAAAGCCATGTTGACTGTCTGGTGTTAAATTACTTTTCTGTAAGTGAATATTTGTCATATTCCACATGATGACCTCCATTAGTGTTCCTGCCAATGATGTCAAGATCTGTAGTTTCCTGGGTTATCCTTTGTCCCTTTCTTAAACAATGGTGGCACATTTGTAATCCTGCAGTCTCTTAGGACTAATGCCATGTTTAGTGAGGCCTGGAAAATGTGTGGCTCCATAATTTTCTTCCTTAACTCTTTCAGCAATCTAGGGTGCATTCCATCCAGGCTTGGTGACTTTTCTTTACATAGAGTGCTGTCAGCCTTTTAGCATTTCTTCTTTATCTATCAGTTGCTTGATACTCACATTTTCAACTGTGTCATTGTTACCATTTTTTAATTTGAAAAAGACAGAAACAAAGTACACATTTAGTATCTCTGCCATATCCTTTACTTCAGTGAGTAGCTTACCTTAAATAGAAAAGTACAGCACAGAACAGGCCCTTTGGCCCACGATGTTGTGCCGAGGATTAATCCTAATGTAAATAAAATAATTTAACCTACATATCCCTCAACTCACTGCTATCAATGTCCATGTCCAGCAGTCACTTAAATGTCCCTAATGACTCTGCTTCCACCACCACCGCTGGCAACACATTCCATGCATTCACAACTCTCTGCATAAACAACCTACCTCTGACGTCCCCTCTATACCTTTCTCCTAATATCTTAAAACTATGACCCCTCGTACCAGTCAATCCTGTCCTGGGGAAATGTCTCTGGCTATTGAATCTATCCATTCCTCTCATTATCTCGTACACCTCGATCAGGTCTCCTCTCTTCCTCCTCCTCTCCGGAGAGAAAAGTCCGAGTTTATTCAATGTCTCTTCATAAGGCAAGCTCTCCAGTCCAGGCAGCATCCTGGTAAACCTTCTTTGCACCCTCTCCAAAGCCTCTGTATCTTTCCTATAGTAGGGTGACCAGAACTGGACACAATATTCCAAGTGTGGTCTCACCAGGGTCTTGTAGAGCTGTAGCATAACCTTGCAGCTCTTAAACTTGATCCCCCTATTAATGAAAGCCAAAACACCATATGCTTTCCTAACAACCCAATCCACTTGGATGGCAAGTTTGAGGGATCTATGTACTTGCACACCCAGATCCCTCTGTTCCTCCACACTGCCAAGAATCCTGTCTTTAATCCTATATTCAGCATTCGAGTTCGACCTTCCAAAATGCATCACTTCGCATTTATCCAGGTTGAACTCCATCTGCCATTTCTCAGCCCAGCTCTGCATCCTGTCAATGTTGTGCTGCAGCATGCAATAGCCCTCTCTACTATCGACGGCACTTCCAACCTTAGTGTCATCTGCAAATTTACTAACCCACCCCTCAACCCCCTCATCTCAGTCATTTATAAAAACTACAAAGTGCAGAGGCCCAAGAACAGAGTGCTGCAGGACCCCACTCAGCACTGACCTCCAGGCAGAATACTTTCCATCTACAACCACTCTCTGCCTTCTGTCAGCCATCCAATTCTGAATCCAGATAGCCAAATCTCCCTGTATCCCATACTTCCTGACTTTATGAATGAGCCTACCATGAAGAACCCTATCAAATGCCTTGCTGAAGTCCATATACATTACATCCACTTTTGTCGACCTGTCTTGTCACCTCCTCAAAGAATCCAATAAGATTTGTGAGGCATGACCTTTCCCTCACAAAGCCATGCTGACTGCCTTTAATCACACTATGCTCTACCAAATAGTCAAAAATCCTATCCCTCAGAATTCTTTCCAAAACGTTGCTGACAACAGACATAAAACTGACTGGTCTGTAATTGCCAGGGATTTCCCTACTCCCCATCTTGAAAAGAGGAACAACATTTGCCTCCTTCCAATCCTCCCTTGTTTCCCGTAGCAGCCTCGGATAAATCTGGTCTGGCCCTGGGGACTTATCAATCTTAATGTTTTCCAAAAATTCCAGCACATTAACATCATCAGTCTTGATCTGGTCAAACCTGTATCCCAGCTCCTCAAAGTTCTCATTCACAACAAGGTCCCTTTCCTTAGTGAAAACCGAAGCAAGAAACTTATTTAGAGCTTCCCCTATCTGCTCACACTCCATGTACAAGTTCCTTCCACTATCCCTGACCAGCCTTACCTTCTCCCGGATCATTCTCTTATTCCTCACGTATGAGTAAAATGCCTTTGGATTCTCCCTAATCCTTCTTGCCAAGCCTTTTTCGTGCCCCCTCCTGGCTCTCCTCAGTCCATTTCCAAGCTCCTTTCGAGTAAGCCTCTAATCCTCTAAAGCTGTGCTAGATCCTTGCTTCCTCCACCTTACGTAAGCTGCCTTCTTCCTTTTGACAAGAAGCTCCTCTGTTCTCATCATCCAAGGTTCCTTAATCTTACCCCTTCTTACCTATCTCAGAGGAACAAATTTGTGCATCACTCGCAACAACTGCTCCTTAAATAGTCTCCACATGTCTGCTGTGCCCTTTCTGTGGAACAATTGCTCCCAGTCTGTACTTCCCAATGCCTGTCTGATAGCATCACAATTTCCTTTTCCCCAATTAATTATCTTCCCTTGGTAACTGCACCTTTCACTCTCCAAGACTACATAAATGTGAGGCAGCTGTGATCACTGTCACCAAAGTGTTCTCTCACCGCAAGATCTAATGCCTGTTCTGGCTCATTTCCGAGCAATAAAACCTTGTTTATTCCTTATGGGCCCCACTCTATCCTTCACTAATCTTTTACCATTAGTATGTTTGAAGAACATTTTATTACTTGTTTTAGCACAGCCTGCCATCCTTTCCTCATGCTTCGTCTAAGCCTTTCTTATTCCAGCCTTAGTGTGTCTCCTGCATTTGAGATACAGTTCCTGATTTCTATTGCTAGTTTTATTCCAGTTTGCATCATACACCTTCCTTTCTTCCCAATAATATCCTTAGTCATTCAGGGCACTCTAGCTTTGGATTCCCCCTATTTATTTTTCATGGAAATGTATCTAATTTGCATATTTTCCATTTCTCTTTTGAAATTCTCTCATTTTTCTTCTGGTTTTATCCACCAAGATGCATTTCCAATCAACCTGCTCCAATTCATTTTTTTAGACTTCTAAGATCTGTCCTTTTCCAGTTTGGAATCTTAATCACTGACTGATTTTTATCCTTTTCTATCTTAATATTGAAACTTATTATGATCACTATTTCCCAAACACTCCTCTACTCTGATGTTCTCCACTTTGGCCTGCCTCATTCCCTAGGTCCAAATCCAGAACAACTCCCACCCTGGTAGGACTGGAAATATATTGTCCTGAGAAGTTGCATACATTGTAGGAATTTCTCTCATTCCATGCCCTCCACACTAACTTTTATCTACCTACTGGAGTGTAATAGAAATCACCAACTATCACAACCCTACCTGTCCTGCAGATTTCCATGATCTGCCTACAAATGCTCTCTTCTACTTCCTCCTCAGTTTATACCTAACAAGGGCACCGCTCCCTTCCTGATTCTCACTTTCAACCATATAGATTCTAATTCAGGAACTTTATCTTGCTCATGGCCAATGATACTATGTTTAACCAAGACTGCTACACTTCCTCCCTTTTTTACTCAATGTGTTTCTGCAAAAGCCTTATAACATTGATATACAGAGGGATCTTGGGGTCCAAGTCCATAGCTTCCTGAAATTGACAACATAAGTGGATAAGGTGGTAAAGAAGGCATACAACCTTTCATCAGTTGGGCACTGAGTATTAAAGTTGTCAACTTTTAAAAGTTGGCAAATGTTGCAATTGTATAAGCCTTTGGTCAGGCCACACTTGGAGTAGAGTGTGTAGTTCTGTTATAGGAAGCTACAGGAAGCTTGTGGAGGCTTTGGAGACAATGCTAAAGCGGTTGACCAGGATGTTGTCTGGATTGCAGCATATTAGCTACAAGAAGTTCAACAAACCTTTGATTGCTTTTGAAAAAGACTGTGGGGGGTAGGGGGTTGGGGGGGGGCGGGGCTGAGAGAAGTACATAAAATTATGAGAAGTATTGATGGGCGGATAGTCAGAATCTCTACCTCAGAATGGAAATATCAAATACTCGGCATATAGGTATATGGTGAGAGGGAATAAGTTTAAAGAAGATGTGCAAGCAAAGTTATTTTTAACAGAAAGGTAGTAAATACCTGGAACACGCTGCTAGGGGAGGTGGTAGAAGCAGATAAGTTAGCAACATTTAAGAGGCATTTAGACTGACACATGAATGGAGAATAAATGATGTGGACCAACTGCGGGCAGGATTAGTTTACAATAGAATCATGGGGTCAGCACAGATATGGTGGGCCAAAGGATCTATTACTGTTACGTATGGGATGTTAAGTATTCAGTTCTATTCTAGCTTGAGCCACATTTCTGTCAATGCTAAACAGAAAAAAAAAATGAACCAAACACAGGATAAAATATAGAACAGTACAATACAGTGCAGGTCCTTCAGCCTCCGATGTTGTGTCAACCTTTTATCCTACTCTCAGATCAGACTAACCTACATACCCTTTATTGTACTATCATCCATGTGCCTATCCAAGAGTCGCTGAAATGTCCCTAATGTATCTGACTCTACTACCACTGCCGGCAGTGCATTCCACACACCCACCACTCTCTGTGTAAAGAATCTACCTCTGACATCTCCCCTAAACCTTCCTCCAATTACCTTAAAATGATGCCTCCTTGTGATAGACATTTCTGTAATGGGGCAAAGTGTCTGGCTATCCACTCTATCTATGCCTCTCATCATCTTGTACACCTTTATCAAGCCACCTCTCATCCTTCTTCACTTCAATGACAGGGCGATGTGGGCTGGTTAGCTCTATAAACTGTTAATGGGACTGACAGAACTGAATAGGTGCCTTCAGAATTCAGGGACAAGCCACAGTCCTATGACAAATACAAAGGAAATCTTCAGGTGTTGCTGAAATGGGGATATTACTTCCATATATTTAGAATGTACAGGACAGGAGGCGGCCATTCAGCCCAAAGGATCTACACTGCTGTTTACGGGCCACACAAATCTCCCACACCACCTCCTCCTCATCTCACCTTAATGTACGTTTCAATTAGTTTCTCCCTCATGTACTTAGCCAGTTTCCCCTCCAATGCATCGAAACTGTGATTTGCAAGTCCCATATTCTTGCTATTCTCTGGATAAAATCATTTCTCCTTAATCACTGATCACATTTATGCATGAGAGTCTTATATTGACAGTCTCTAATTCCAGTTTCTTACCCCCGACAAGTGGAAATATCCTGTTTATATCTACCCCTTTGGACCCCTTCAACTTCTTAAATCTTAAGTCACCACTCAGGCTGCTCCTCTCCAGGTAAAGAGCTCCAACATGTTCAGGCTTTCCAATGAAAAGACCCTCCAAGATCTGGTAAACCTTTGCAAACCTTAATTTGTACCTCAATTAGTGCCAATTTCCTTTTCAGGAAATGAAGGCGTATGATAAGGTAGGTGTAGCAAAGGTGTTTCCAACTTTGTGGAGCGATCCAAGACTCGGATTAGCCACTAGGTAAGGGAGTGGTTTGGATGACACACAGACACTGCAGAGGGATACAGACAGGTTAAGTGAGAGGTAAAATCTTGACAGGTGGAATATAATGTGGGAAAATATGAGGTTACGCACTTTGGCAGGAAGAATAGAGGAGCTGAATATTAATTTAATGGAGAAAGACAGCGGAAGACTGCAATATAGAGGGATTTAGGGGTCTGCACAAAACACCAGCATCCAAGTCCAGCAGATAATCAGGAAGACAGGTGGAATGTTGGCCTTTATTCATGAAAGGACAGAAGTCTTACTAAAATTATATAAGGTAGTAATTATACAAGGTACACCTGGAGTACAGTGAACAGTTTTAGTCCCTTTATCTGTGGAAAGACACACTGGCAGTGGGGGCAGTCCAGAGAACATTCATTAGGTTGATCCCAAATATGGAGGGACCACCTCATGAGAAGAAGTGCATAAGGTTGTGTCTCACTGGTGTTTAGAAGAATGAAAAGAAACCTTATTGAATCATACAAAGATTCTTCGGGGAATTGACAGGGTCGAAGCAGAAAGATTTTTAATCCGCAAGACCTGTGGGGATAGAGTTGAGGGCTCAGTAATGATCCCATTGAAAGGTGAAGCTCACTTGACGGGCCGAATGGTGTACTTCTGCCCTTGCAACGTATGGGTCCATAAACATAAGACAATCACTAATAAAACCAATCAGTAGAGTCATACAGAGTGGAAACAGACCCTTTGGTCCAACTCATCCAGGTTTTATAAACTGAACTAGTCCCATTCGCCAGCATTTGGCCCGTATCCCTCTAAACCCTTCCTACCCATGCACCTATCCAAATATCTCTTAGAACATAGAAAAGTAAAATACAGAACAGGTCCTTTGGCCCACGATGTGTGCCGAGGATTAAAGCTAATGTAAAATAAAATAACTTAACTTACACACCCCACAACTCACTGTTACCCATGTGCATGTCCAGCAATCGCTTAAATGTCCCTAATGACTCTGCTTCCACCATCACTGCTGGCAATGCATTCAAAATTCTCTGCGTAAAGAACCTTCCTCTGACTTCCCCTCTATACCTTTCTCCTAATATCTTAAAACTATGACCCCTCGTGCCAGTCAGTCCTGCCCTGGGGAAAAGTCTCTGGCTATTGACTCTATCCATGCCTCTCATTATCTTGTATACCTCGATCAAGTCACCTCTCTTACTCCTTCTCTCCAGAGAGAAAAGTCAGAGCTTAAAATGTTGTCATTGTACCAGCCTTCACCACTTCCTCTGGCAATTCATTCCATACACGGACCACCCTTTGCGTGAAAAAGTTGCCCCATAGGTCTCTTTTAAATATTTCCCCTCTCATCCTAAACCTATGCCCTCCAGCTTCGGATTCCCCCTTTGTACTCTCAGCTGTTTTAAAATACTCTGCTCAACAACTTTCTCCCTGCTCCCCACTGCCTCTCCCTCAACCCTCCAGGTTACTTTTTCAAAAAGTATTCACATGGGTCACCGCAACAAAACAGTTTGGATTATATGAAATAACACTGAGTGTAAACAGATTGGTTGAAGCCAAATGGCCTGTTTCAGAGCTGGAAGGTTCTGAAGTTATCAGGGCTGCTTGTGTTGAGCATTGGATGCAAAGTTCAATGGCATCAAACTCTGAAAAAAACCTGTCAAAGGATACAACACATAGCCCCCTCTTGATCAGGTCCATAACCAGCAATCCTTGTGGAGCATAGTTTTTCTCATTTTGGTCCTGAATGTATTTTGAAATCTTCTTCAAAACCTAGCAGCATCTGTGAAGAGAAATCAGAGTTAAAGTTTTGGGTCTAATGATTCTCCTTCAGAATCACTTGCACAGCCACATCACATTCCTGTGACTGCCTCTGGCTGAGACTTGCCCTGCATGAGGGTGGCACAGTGGGTCAGTGCTGAGCTCAGTGGTTAGATTCCACTCTTGGGCGACTGCCTGACGTCTGCATGGGTTCCTTCCTGGTTCATCCCACAGTCCAAAGATGTGCAGGTTAGGTGTATTGGCCACGATAAATTTCCCATAGGCTAGGTGGATTAGCCATAGGAAATGCAGGCTTACAGGGCTAGGGTAGGGAGTGTGTCCGGGTCCGGGTGAGATGCACTTTGGAGAGTCAGCATGGACTCAATGGGCCAAATTGCCTGCTTCCACACTGTAGGGATTCTATGTGGATTCCAACTCAAGTTTCATCCTTCTTGAATCCATACAGTAGCACAGATATCTCCAGGATGTACAATGGCGATAGTTACTCTCGCCACATCCTGAGATCCACACTCCATGCCACGTATTGCCACATGCATACTCTCAACCTCTCTCTCCATTAGCAACTCACCTTAGCTCAGAGTTGCCCTGCCCTCTAGTTCCACTTCATCCCCTGGTTCATTCAACATTCAGGCATTAAGGAACAAGGGGAACAACTCAGATACCCATGCCTCTCCAGAACCTTCCTCTCTTCCCCTTTGACTCCATCCCCTCTCCCAAACCCATAGAATCATTATGGGTGGCACAGTGGTTAGCACTGCTGCCTCACAGTGCTAGAGACCCGGGTTCAATTCCCGCCTCAGGCGACTGTATGGAGTTTGCACATTCTCCCAGTGTTGGGGTGGGTTTCCTCCCACAGTCCAAAAATGTGCAGGTTAGGTGAATTGGCTATGCTAAATTGCCCGTAGTGTTAGGTGAAGGGGTAAATGTAGGGGAATGGGTTGCTATTCGGAGGGTCGGTGTGGACTTGTTGGGCGGAAGGGCCTGTTTCCACACTGTAAGTAATCTAATCTAAATCTTTCCTAACCCATCTGACCTTCCACTCTCTGATGCTAAATGTTTTATATTCAGCAAAATATTCTGAAGGGTCACTGAAGCAGAAACTCTGCTTTCTCTCCACCGATGCTACCTGACCTGAATTTTTTCAGTAATTTATAATGTTTCTGTCAATGCTATGTCACATTCTCCAAAGCAATTTCTGCTGCCAGTTTCCCAATTTTACATAGAACATTACAGTGCAGTACAGGCCCTTCGGCCCTCAATGTTGCGCCTCCCTGTCATACTAATCTGAAGCCCATCCCACCTACACTATTCCATGTATGTCCATTTGTCTGTCCTCCCTGTCCACCCTATCTAACCCTCTGATTATCTTGTATGTCTCTATTAAGTCACCTCTCAACCTTCTTCTCTCTAACGAGAACAGCCTCAAGGCCCTCAGCCTTTCCTCGTAAGACATTCCTTCCATACCAGGCAACATCCTAGTAAATCTCCTCTGCACCCTTTTCAAAGCTTCCACATCCTTCTGAAAATGCGGTGACCAGAACTTTACACAATACTCCAAGTGTGGCCGTACCAGAGCTTTGTACAGCTGCAGCATAACCTCCTGGTGCCGGAACTCAAGCCCTCTATTAATAAAGGCCAAAACACCGTATGCCTTCTTAACAACCCTGTCAATCTTTGTTCATGATACTCAAAGTATTTGCATTCAATTTAGCCCTGCTCTATTTCCGTCTTGCTCCTTAGAAGGCCACCAGTTTTGTTCACAGTCAACACTTAAACTTCCCTCAATTCCCTTTCCGCATCTTTTTTTGTCTGCCCACTGCCCACTAAGCCCGTTAAGTCAATCTAGCCGACGCTACTTACCCTCTCAGCCAAGAGATTAGTTTCTGGTCTGCACAGGTGAAGCCCGTCTCTTCTGATCAGTTTTCTCCTTCCCCAAAAGTCTGATAAACCTAAACTCCTCCCTTCGACACCACTCCTCAAGCACACCATTTACCTCCCTGATCTGCTTTTGGCTAAATGGTGAAAAGGATTTTGCCAGGATTGAAAAAGTATGACTGAGGAAAGATTGGAGAGACTGGCGCTGTGCCCCTTGAAACAGAGCAGATAATGGCTAAGGAAAAGAGTTTCTAGCAGTGGCCTACAAGAATAAAAAATTGAAGGAAAATGTTGATCTAAAATCTCGATGTTGGACAAGCAGTGTCAGAAACAAGGGATTGAGATGTGGTGAAGATAGAATTGGGTATCAACACCTTCAAATTAATGTTAGAACTTTTGACTTCAAGATTTTAACCCATAAACATTTGAGTCAAAGAAATTAAGATGAGTAGCTCAAGACAACTTAAATTTAACACCTCAAATTGTAAGAGGACAGAAGTATCAAATTATTAGTTAAACAATTCTTGAGTTGGTAGTGTCTCTAATATGTTGAGGAAGACAGGAAACCTCACTACTCAAGGCATGTAGCCACACCATAAGAATTAAGGCTTGACAAATATGTGGATGCCAATATATCAATTGCTGCAAATCTTCTTTTCTATAACAAATGAAGGATGGTCTGCAAAGAAAAAAACGGTGGGGGTTTGGTTTGGGGAAGGCAGATTTAATCAAAATAAAGCAGAACCTGCCTAAAGTAGAGTAGGAATAGCTATTAAAGGGTAAATCTACGTTAGAGAAGCAAGTAAATCTATGGTAGAACAGTACCTTATCTGGGCCAACATGACACCAATTAAAGTGCACTTGAGGATGTAACTTTTAAAAAAAAAGGTTTTGTGATTTACATATGAAAGAACTGAAACCAACATGGTCATTCTAAAAGATGAGAGACTTAAAACAATTTCAGTTACATCACACTGTAAACTTTCGCTATAAATTCTGTGTCTGACAATCTTAATCTCCACAATCACCTGAAGGAGCAGTGCTTCTAAATAAACTTGTTGGACTAAACCTGGTGTTGTGAGATTTTACCTGCACATCCACCAATATCATTTATTGTATCCGTTGCTCCCGATGCGTTCTCCTCTACATTGGGGAGATTGGACGCCTCCTAGCAGAGCGCTTTAGGGAACATCTCCGGGAAACCCGCACCAATCAACCACCCGCCCTGTGGCCCAACATTTCAACTCCCCCTCCCACTCAGCCGAGGACATGGAGGTCCTGGGCCTCCTTTACCGCCGCTCCCTCACCACCCAACGCCTCGAGGAAGAACACCTCATCTTCCGCCTCGGAACCCTTCAACCCCAGGGCATCAATGTGGACTTCAACAGTTTCCTCATTTCCCCTTCACCCACCTCACCCCAGTTCCAAACTTCCAGCTCTGCACTGTCCCCATGACTTGTCCTACCTGCCTTTCTTCCTTTCCACCTATCCACTCCACCCTCCTCTCTGACCTATCACCTTCATCCCCACCCCCATCCACCCATT
>NC_057728.1:67937103-67975446 GCF_004010195.1 Chiloscyllium plagiosum | reverse complement strand
GGTATACTTGTTCTTGTGGGGAATGGCCGCAGGGAGTCCCTGCACCGGCTGCTGCCTCCCAATCCCCCTTACTGTCAACCATCTTTCTGCAATCTTTGGAGTTACTACTTCCCTAAAGCTCCGAGCTATGACCCCCTCTGCCTCCCGAATGATCCTAAGTTCATCCAACTCCAGCTCCAGTTCCCTAACACGGTCTTGGAGGAGCTGGAGATGGGTGCACTTCCTGCAAGTGTTATCAGCAGGGACGTCCATGGCATCCCTCACCTCAAACATGTTGCATCAGGATAGTCAGCATTGCTTTGTCAGAATGAGGTCACATCTAACAAATTTGGTAGAATGTTGAGTGACCAAGTGAGTGGACAAGAGTAGGGCAGTTGATATAGTTTATCGATTTCAGCAAGGCCTTTCTCAGTTTCCCATATGGGACCTTGTCAAAGATGATAATAGCTTATGGGATCCAGGGTAACTTGACAAGTTGGGTTCAAATTCAGTTAATAACAGGAGACCAAAGTTGGTAGTAGAAGGATTTTTCTGTGTCTGGAGCTCAGTATGCAGTCGTGTAGCATAGGGATCAGTGCTAGATCTTTTCTTGTTTGTATAAAAACCATGTGAGAGAACATGGGGATAAGTAAATTTGCAATGACAAAATTAGCCAGGTAGTTGACAGTGAAAGGTGTTAGGTGAAAGGATTGTCAGGTTGGTCAGATAAATGTGAGGCAATGCACTTTGGAAGAAAGAACCCAAATCAAAGGAGTACTCAAAGAATGGCAAGACACTATGAAACTCAGAGGGAGCTTGGATCCCTGAACGTGGTAGAGCAGGTTATTCGAGTAGTTAAGGCAGCATTTGGGATACTTGTCTGGATCAGCAACAGCATAAATTGTATGTTATGTTAGAGCTGCACAGACCTTTGGTTAGGCCACAGCTGGAGTAGTGTGTGCAGTCTGGTCACCACATTCTAAAGAAGATGGAGGTGGCACAGTAATCTAGGAGATCCAGGTTCAAGTTCCACCTTCTCTGGAGGTGTGTTGGTAAAAAAATCTAGAAAGGATGTGATTGCAACAGAGGGGGAAACAACAGAGACTCATTAGAATGTTGCCTGGGATGGAGCATTTCAGCTACGAAGATGGACTGGGTAAGCTCGTTGTTTTCTTTGGATCAGATTGAGGGGGAATCTGACAAGTGCAGTTTACAGATTTATGTAGCACAGGAAAGGCTCTTCAGCCCATTGAGTCTGCACCAATATTACCAACATTAAAAGTGCACTAATCCCAACTTCCTTGCAATGGTGCATATCCTCAAATATTATGATACTTCAAGTGTTCATCCAAGTATTTTGTTTAAAAAGGTTGGAAAGTTTCCAGCCTCCACCACCTTCCCAGGTAGTGCATTCCAGATTCCCACCACCTGCTAAGTGCTCTACCCCCATCCAACCCCCCCCCAAAAAAAAAACTCCCCTCTGAATCTCTTGTCCATTACCATAAAATTATGCCCCCTTGTGATTGACTACTCAATCAAGGGAAGCAGCTGCTCTCTATTCACCCTCTCCATAACCCTCAATCTAATACACATCATGGGCTTCTTCAGTCTTCTCTGCTATAAAGAGAAGATTCCAAGCCTATCTCGCCTCTTCTTATGGTTTAATTTCTCCAACCCAAGTAGCATCCTAGTTAACCTCCTCTGTATCCTCTCAAGTGCTATCACATCACTCCTGCAGTGAGGTGACCAGAACTGCACACAGTAACACCATGTGGCCTGACCAATCTTGTACAACTTCAACATTACCACCTTGCTCATGCTTTCATCAGTTGTGGTAAAGTGTCATATATGCCTTAAGTTGATGTGGTTTACACAGACTTCAGGTAAGGCTTTTGATAAGGTTCCACATTACCAGGCTGGTCCAAAAGGCAAGATTTGATTTGATGCGATTTATTGTCGTATGTACAGTTAGTATGCAAAGCAATATTTTTCACTATCTAGACAAATCATATCTTACAACCCACAGTTGGAACGTCAGTGGCAAACTGGATTCAAAATTGGCTTACAAGTGAGAGGCAGAGTACAATGGCAGATATTGATTTTGTAATTGGAAGCCTGTGACCAGTGATGCACCAAAGATCAGTGCTGAGACCCTTGCTGAGTTACATTAACATGGATGTGAATATAGAAAGTTTGCTGAAGACATGGAGATTAGGGGTATTGATGAAACTGAGATGATGGTCTCAGGCTGCAGTCTGATAGTGATCAGCTGGTAATTTGGGCAGAACAATAGCAGATGGAATTCAATCCTAATAAGCGTAAGTGATGAATTTTGGGAGATCTAACAAGACCTTGCACAATGAATGTTAGGTCCCCAGACAGTAGAGGAATAAAGGGACCTTAGTTTACAAATCTATAGATTCCTAAAAGTGTCAGCATTGGTAGACAGGGTGGTGAAGGCAGCACACAGTCCACTTGCCTTAATTAGTCAGGAATTAGAGGAGCAAAACAGTATAGGTACAACTTTATAAAAACATTAGTTAGCTCACAGATGGAATACTGTGTGCAGTTCTGGTCACTACACTATCGGAAGGGTGCAGAGGAGATCCACCAGGATGCTGCCTGGGATGGAAAGTGTCAGTTAGAGGAGAGATTGGATAGACTTGGGTTTGTTTTCCTTGGAGCAGAGGCGGCTTTGGGAGGGGGGGGAGGGGGGCAGAAAGAAGAGATCTGATGGAGGTTTACAAAATTATGAGGCATATACAGTAGATTGCCATGGAGAAGAGATTCTCTGATATGTCCAAGACCAGAGTGCTGAAGAACAAGTGGTTTAGAGGGAATCGAAGGAAAATATTTTTCACCCCTGAGGGTGGTAGATATATGGACTGTGTTGACTGATGGGGTGGAAGCAGATGCTCAGGTGACATTTAAAAACCATCTAGACAAGCACTTAAAATGCCAGGGCAAAGCATGCTATGGACCAAGTGCAGGCAAATGAGATTAGTATAGTTTGGTTTTTGTTGGTCTGCATAGACATTGTGGGCTAAAGGGCCTGTTTTGATACTGTATGACCATCATAGAAGTTATCAGGGACATGAATAAGGCGGATAGAAAGCAGCTCTCCTTAGTCGAAAAGATTCAACAATGGGGCATAATTTTGAAATGAAAGATGGGAGATTTAAAGAATTAAGGAAAAGCTTTTGTAAAGGTAATGTCAATCTGCACTGCCTGGGAAGAAACCTCAACCTTTAGAAAGTACTTGGACGTGCACCTGAAGTGTCATAACATTCAAAGCTATGGGTCTAATGCAGGTAGTACTGTAGTAGACAATGATAGGCCAATGGGCCTCTTCTATGCTGTAATTCTAGAACAATGGCATTTGCTACTCAACTAAAAAGCGCAAGAATTTTCACAACAGGGAGTTAACTAATTTTGTGCCATGTCCAGATAGACACTGCAAAAAAGAAAATCACTGAGCTGCTGACAAAGTACTGGAACTTGGGTCTTCCATCAAAAAAAAAAATGCAAGCACGGTCCCAACATCATTGGACAATCAGCAGGAATGTTCCTCTGTAGTACCAAACTACATTACATTTCTTTACTCAGTAGTGGGGGCATAGACTCAATTTTAAGGGCATTTAAATGGTCATTGGATAAACATATGGGCAAGAATTTCAGGTTGGCACAACAGTGGGCTGATGGGCCTGTACTGTGCTGTAATGTTTTATGTTCTATGTACATCATTTGGAAGAAAACTCAAGAAAATCTGAAAATACTAGTTTATTCACACCAAGTGGTACAGTATGGCCTTCAGGCGGTGGTGATGCTTTCGTGTTGTTCACAATCTCACTAAAACAAAAGAACAAAAACTATAGCATAATTAAGCAAACAATGTATGAACAGTACATGGTTGGAGACAAAAAAAATCTCCCATTAACTATTCTGCAACTCCATACATGGAGCCAGCCGCAAAGTTTCAATGAGTGTCTCCTGGTAAGTAACTCTGGAACTGCATCTTTACAGGAAGAGGAGTAATGAAGGCACAGCTAGTGCAAGCACAGACATTTCACACAGTTTTATTTCTATAATTTTGTATAAAGTCTACATTACACCCAAACTACAAAACAAGTCTTTCCACAGTTTGAGATGTTCAGACAACAGGGGCTGAAGAAAAGGACAATTACTTTGGTTCATTGTTCTCCAGCAGAATATACCTAAGTTGGTCTCTGAATTTTGCTGCTCTAAAAGCTTTCCATCAGTGCTGCCTCGAACACAAGATTTTATTCTGAAGAACACAAATTCTGTAACAGTGGGATGACAAATTCACAACTTTTAAAAACTCCATTCCATCAATATCCAACTAAAAAAAAAACACAATGCAGGAGTAGTAACCATGTTCTGAACTGGCCGATTCAAGGATTCATGATTAACCAAAAAAATGTTAATTGAAATTTGTCCTACCAAGAAAATACAAAACATTATAAGGCTGTTAAGTAACTATTAGTTGTTTATAATAAGCCAGTACAGTGCAGTTGTTCCTCAAGGCCACAGAGTAGGCTTCACTGCTGCTTGCACTCAGATGGTGGGTTCGGATCCTTCTGTTAATGAGAGGAGAAGGAGAAAAAAAAAGCACGAGAATTATTATAAGCAGTATAAGCAGAACAAGCAGCCCAAAAATGAAGTGCTACAAGTACTTCCACAATATTTGTTGTGGTGACCTTAGAAGAATTAAGGTTGAATTGCAATTTAGATACCTTCACTAAACAGTTTGTTCTACATTCTAATCTATTGCACTAATTACAGAGGGAAACAAAATTCTTGAAGGCAGAGTATTATGTATCCTTGGTACATTTTGAATCACAATTATATTGTCTGGATCCACATGAGTAAGTTTTCAAAATAAAGGAATACTTCAGAAAATTATTTTCGCACCAGAGCAGCTTTTCAAGTGGATCCTGGCTTAAGAAGCCACTAAAATTCACAATTCTTTTGGAACAAAATAGATGAACATACTGAAAGGAGGGGGTAAGGGAGGAAAGCTCTTGGTGCACCGATACCAACACATGCAAAACAACTTCAGTTTTATTTTATTTGTTCATGGGACAGGAATGTTGAGAGCTTGGCCAACATTTATTACTCATCCCTAGTTGCCCAGAAGACATTTTGGAGTCAACCACATGACTTTGGGTCTGGAGTTACATAGGCCAGACCTGGTAAAGATGACAGATTTCCTTCGAGGGACAACAGTGAACCAGAAAAGTTTTTACAATAAATAATAGTTAAATGATTGCCATAAGGCAAGCATTGTAGTGCAAAATTCCAGATTTAAATCAAAATTACACATCTGATACCACCAGGGACCTGGATTCAAATCCAGCTTCGGGCGACTTTGAGAGGAGTTTGCACATTCTCCCCATGTCTGCATGGGTTTCCTCCAGGTGCTCCAGTTTCCTCCCACAATCCAAAGATGTGCGGGTTAGGTGAATTGGCCATGCTAAATTGCCCAGTGTTCAGGGATGTGTAGGCTAGGATGAACTAGTTAGGGATAAATTTGGTGATGGGATAGGGGTATGGGTCCGGGTGGACTATTCTTCAGAGGGTCGGGTGTGGACTTGTTGGGCCGAAGGGCCTGTTTGTTTCCACACTATAGCGATTCTAATGGTTAGATCCAAACCCATTATCGCCAGATCATCAGCCTGGGTTTCTAGGTCACCAACATTACAATTATGTCACCACCACCCCATACTAGGTAGGAAATCAACAAATTTGTTTCTATTTACACACAAAGCAGTAAAATAATACTCCCCGAAATAAAAGCAGAAAATGCTGGAAGTGTGAACAGGTCAGCAGCTCATGTGGACAGAAACAGTCAACATTTCAGGTTGATGATACTTTGTCAGAACAGGAAAATAATTAGAGACACAATGTTTTAAGTACAAAAGGCAGAAAAGGTGGGAAGGTACAACAAGAGGGAAGGAGAGAGATTAGAATGATCAGACAGCGATGCAAAGGGAAAAGGAGACAGCCACAGGGCCAGTTACCAAAAGACTGGCTTAAAGAGCTGCATTTGGGAACAATGTTTCTAGATCAATTTCTTGTTTCTTTTCACAATGCACCACTATTCTTCATATAATCTCTCCTGTTTCACCCAATCAGCCTTTCCCCTTCTACTTCACCCTTTCCACATCTGCAGTTGCTGGAAACAAAGTCATTCCCATGTCTGGAAAATCATTAACTCTAGGTTTTTTCCTCCAGAGATGCTGCTTGGCTACAGTAGATTCAGTTTTATAAAAAAAATTCAAATTGCCATCATCTGCAGTTATTTTGCTTGGAGAACACCAGATGAATAGTTAGGAGGCAGGCCTACTTTCAGCACACAATGTAGGAGAATGTCATTTTAGTCACAACTGTTAGCATAAAACTAAATATTTGCATCATTCCAAGACACAGTGCCATGTATGTAGCGAGGCTCCAGGCAGAAGGTCATATTCCCTAGCTATACACAGACTAACAGCAGACTCAGCTGCCAATCTATAACTGATTACACTTACTGAATGCAACAGAAAGCAGAAAACATTTTGGATGGAACAGCACACCTTTAAACCTTAAGCCTCATGCACCCAAGTCTTGTTTACAACTCAACTTTGGTAAACATCTGCATTCATGCTACTACCAGAGAACAGATGTTACCAACATCAAACATGACAGAGCAAGCATAGCAGACTAAATTCTGCAGCATGCCTTGAAGCTTGTAAATGTGCAAGCTAGAGATTTTCATGCTAATGCATACATGGCCTTCACCATAGTCTTTACAGGTATTTCATTATCTCCGATACAGCAACATTGGTAATTATCTTCACGACGTACAAGATGTGAAACAGGAGACAGCTTGGGTAAACAGAAAAAAGTAAAACCTCAATGTGCCACACGTCAACTCTCTGTAGTAAAATCTAAACCCCCATAGTATCCCTTTGCCTAAAGAAATCTGCTCAGATTTTCCCTCCCCGACAAAAACATCTCCATAGCGTCACCCAGCCTATATGGCCTCAGCTTTCTGACCTGGAGATCTTTGTGCTCTTCCAATTCTGGTCTCTTGATTATTCTTCGTTTCAACATTACCAGTTGTCCCAGCCCTAACCTGGAATTCCATCTCAAATTTTTTCCAGCCTCCCTCCAACTTTAACAGACTCAAAATCTATTTTTTTTTTTTAAAAACAGCAAAACAAGGAGATACTAGGACCAGTAATCACAATTTTGTCAGCGTCAAGTTGTTTGATAATACTTAAAATACTGCAAAGCAGTTAACTGATGTCAGAGATAGCATAAATTGAGCTTTCAAAATCTGCTTCCTGTACACCAGGATTGCTGACAATTACACCTAATCCAGAATTTCTCACGGTTTTTAGTGACATGACAGGAACAAGTTGACTTCTCATCAGGATGTGCCACTTCTATTAAGAAGCCACTGTAATAATTGGGTTCAAGTACTTCCCCCACCCTTGTTACACATTGCTAAAGCCAAAATTAAATTAGTCACAGACATCAAGAGTTTCAAGTTTAACCACTGCTGGGGACCAGGAAGAGAAAGAGGAAATAAGAAAAGGCGCTCACATTCCACTGCACAGCTGAAGATTCATCATGCAAACCACTTTCTACAATAGATTCTATCAATCTATTTGGGACTGGAATTTTACTTAGAAGGCTTTATACCCTCAGTTGGAAATGAGCTCACCAATGGGATTTATCCCAGCTGCAGGTTAGAAGCAGCATTGGGACAGAATGAGATAGTCACTCTTTGTTCTTGCCATTGACCCAACCATTTCCCACAAACATTCCCAGCTAATGGTCCTCTGTGATTCTGGGAACTAAGGCCATTTCCCAGCAGCAGCTATAACTTCCCCATTAGCATTGTTGAACACTAGCACAGCCAACCTCTGACTAACAGCATTCGTTGAGACAGACCACTGCTCCCAGAGCCTGGATTCCAGCGCAAGGTCTACCAGCTGCTACACCTAGATTGTTGCATGCACTCAGCCCACACCAAAAACAAAGTGGTTCTGGAGCAGTTGCATCTTTTACTCCCAACACAACAGTGTCCTTTCCAAGTGAATTGGAAAAGTGCATTAAAATGGCTTGATGCATATAGTCTTTAAATGCTAGCCACAGCCTATTATCAAAAACATGTATTTCTAAAATAGCTAGATGCGGCCAGCAAGGGAAATTGAAGATAGTATCTGATCAGAGATAGTGGCAGCTTAATTTTAGCAGCAGAGATGGTCTGGTACATGAGATTGTGAAATGTTTGTTATCGTTTCCTGGGTCAGTGCACTGTGGAACCAACTAGGGATAAAATTATTTTACATCTAATATGGTACAATGAGAATCTCGCAGTAAAAGATCCACTGGGGGAATTAGGCAACCATAATACAATGGAATTATATCAAGTCTGAAATTGACACACATAAATTGTGGCATAGTCATAGCAATTATCCCAGTTCCAAAACATTTTTTGTATAACCTTTGAGTAAGTCTGACCCTAAGTCCACTCCCTTATTCGCAGCAGCTTATTCCCATTAGTAGCCAGCCTTTTTTTTAAAACCCAACAGTTACTGGTTTTATTTACAGATACTTTAAAACTATGCTCAAGGAGTCCAGCAGGCAAAACAGTCAGTATTGACAAATTGCAAGTATTTAAGATTTGCTCACTCTGCATCAGATACCAGTGGCTTTTCAAATTTGTCATCCAAATTTGACCAGTAAATACTAGTCCTTTGGAGGGAAAACAGAAGACAGTATAATATTGGGCAATAAGGAAACAGCAGAGACATAGGACAAATATTCGGTGTCTGTCTTCACAGAAGATAAATTATATACCAGAAATAAAAGATTACCAAGGGGCTAACAAATGAGGAATCGAAATTCATTAAATCAAAAGAACAGTATGAAGAAACTGAGGAAATGCTAAGAAATTCTAAGAACATGATGGCCTCATAACAGCTTACAGTTCTAAGATTCTAGAACTGTCTCAATGGATACTAAGTTAGCAAAAGAGAAATAAAACAAGTGGTAGATCTTGACAACAATTGTTAGGTAGTCTTAATGTATTTAGGGAAAAAAAAACAGACAAAGGCAACACAGTCAGATGTACAACTTGGGAACAGACCCTTCGGTCCAACTCATCCATACCAACCAGATATCCTAAACAAATCTAATCCTATTTGCCAGCATTTGGCCCATATCCCTTTAAACCCTTCCTATTCATATACACATCCAGATGTCTTTTAAATGTAACATGGTTTTACAAAAGAGTCAGTGTCTGAAGATGAACTAGTCATGTAGATAAAGAGAGACACCAGATGTAGTATTCTTGGATTTCTAAAAAAGCATTCTATCAGGTGTCACAGGAGCAATAATTGTGATAAGTGGCATAACTGCTAGTGCATGTTGCAGAAGCTGGCATTATCGATTCAATAATTTTGTTTACAAGAACAAGGATTTTTTTTTAGTTTAATAATGAAAGGTAACCTTTTAGGACTGAGAGGAGGAGAAATTTCATCACCCAGAGAGTGGTGAGCCTGTGAAATTCACTAATCAGTGATTGAGGCCAAATCATTGTTTTCAAGGTAGACAGGATATTGAGCTAGATGATCACACCGAATGGTAGAGCAGGCTCAAGGAATTGAAAAACCTATCGTCTATATTTCTATATAACAAGCACGAGTTTAGAGAATTCACAACTGATTATGGACCATTGAGCCAGTACTTAAATATAGCCATTTTGTGAAAAAACTGGCCAACTCATGTACTGTCAAACCCATGACTGTTTCAC
Source organism: Chiloscyllium plagiosum (assembly GCF_004010195.1). Classification (NCBI taxonomy): domain Eukaryota; kingdom Metazoa; phylum Chordata; class Chondrichthyes; order Orectolobiformes; family Hemiscylliidae; genus Chiloscyllium; species Chiloscyllium plagiosum. The sequence goes on along the minus strand of NC_057728.1, from coordinate 67,965,638 downwards.
TGTTAAATGTTCAAATACAACTGTTTAAGTAGTTCCAAGACTAACATTTAAAATACACAAGTTAAACACGGCACACACAATAATTGATTTAAAACACTATTTCCAAGTTATTCTGTCCTTCTGCTGTAGTAACCTGTTTCTGTATAGCTGTTTTTCAAACAGGATATTGATAAAACTGGTCATTACTGCAACAAGAGTCAGATTTAAAAAGTGTCACTCATTAATTAGTATTTGACAAAAGCAAAAAACATGTAGAATGAGTTAGTTAAGTATTATATAGTAAAGATCAGCAAGCCTTACCTACCAGGGGTAGGGTAATTTCTAGCCATCATTTAAACCTATTAAGGAAAAATTCAGAGAGCAGCTGACATGAAAGTACAAGACTTGAAGCCAGTAAAGATTTTGAAACTCCAACAGGAACTAATTCAGCAAGAGATATATAGCTAAATCTACATATAATTTCCCAGCTGTGAGAGCTAATCTCATTATACTATTTCATACTGTTAAAAACATTTATTCAAATTTACAACTTAGTACAAATAAATCTCAAAAGCAAGATTAAGTTTGGGTTCTTTGGAACATTACAAATTATTCTAAATAAATTATACCCTCCATTATTACAGCAATTAAGCACATTCATTTAATTATATATAGAAAGCTAGCATGAGCCCAAATACTGCTGACCCAGAACATTACACAATGCAACTAATAGTCTTTGGGAAATTAGTTAAAAATCACAACACCGGGTTATAGTCCAACAGGTTTAATTGGAAGCACACTAGCTTTTGGAGCGATGCTCCTTCATCAGACTACCACCTGAAGGAGCGTTGCTCCGAAAGCTAGTGTGCTTCCAGTTAAACCTGTTGGACTATAACCTGGGGTTGTGATTTTTAACTTGTACACCCCAGTCCAACACCGGCATCTCCAAATCATTTGGGAAATTAGAGAGTGTGGTGGGGAGGGGAAAACTTGCAATTACAGCTGGGTGTAGTGACCTAAAAGGTAATCAAAATATTCTCCTGGCTCAGTCACGTTTCTTTGCTGAGAATCAGAACCCAACTGGAGTTTTAATTTCCATCTGTGGTGTGAAAAATTCTACATCAGATTTAGAAACATTCTGCAGCACCTGTATTGGTCATTAATTTTGGCACACCACAAAACCCCAACTCTCAAAATTCAAAAACATGGACAGAATTTCTGGATTAAAAACTCTTCTCCCATCTCCCAGTCCTTTGAGACACTGAGCTCACCACTATTGCCATCCAATTGAGCTCCTAGTTTCTCCTCAAAACAGGTCCAATGTGCAAATTCAACCCTTTCCAAAAAGGATATGGCCCACCAATAACAGAATACAATTCAACTGAGAAAATCCTAAACAAAAGCTGGCACTATCAAAAAACCTTACCTATTCATTCAGCACTTATTGAAATCCTGGAAAGTTGCCTTGATTTTCAAATAACCAATAGGAATCCATTTGCTCCTTCTATTTTATCCAGCCTCTCAAGTGTGCATCCACCCACCCAAAAAGAAGCCACATGTAGCAATGTTTTGGAACCTACTTTCCCAAATCTTAAATATTTTCATCCAATTCTCTAGACTGCTTCACAACTTCAATCTCCCTTCTGTAGCATCAGTATCATCTATCACACTAATCCCTCTCCATTGATCCATATTAGTGGTTGATTTCAATGAAGTGATAAGAAATACATTCACCTTAAACTGCTGAATTTAATGCAGTTTTCAAAGTGAAAAAGCTATTGATATTTTAAGCTCTGTTCTGCACGTTAAACAACTGTTGCTAAGTGCCCAAAAATCTCCAGTTCACAAAGAATGGAGTAGAAATTACTTCATATAAATCAAATATATACTAAGCAGAAACTGGGGAGGTGCTATGTACAAAAAATCCAAAGAAATGCTGATGCTGGAAGTCAGGCAGCATCTGTGAAGAGAGGGGTTTAGCTTGGGAAAATCCAAGAGCTGCTGATGGGGACATTAGGTGACAATGGGTTGTTTGTAGTAGCAGTACACCTAATGACAAGGCCTGGTGTATGGAGGTTGGGGAATAAGGTACTCAGGCCTTAAAATTATTGAACTCAGTCCTGAAGGCTGCAGAGCTCCCAAACAGAAAGTGAGATGCTGTTCTTCCAGCTTATGCTATGCTTCGTTGGAGCATCGCAGCAGGTCTGACACAGATGTTGATCAGAGTTCATAGTGGTGGGTGCAGGCAATCGCAAGCTCAGGATCATTTATGTGGACAGAAAGTAGATGGCACTTTGCGAAGTGGTCATGCAGTCTGCATTTCATCTCCCTAAGAGACCACATTGTGAGCAGCAAATACAGTAGACTAGTTCGAGTGAAGTACAGGTAAATCACAGCTTCATCTGGAAAGTGTATCTGGGGCCTTGGATAGTGAAGAGGGAGGTGGGAAACAGGCAGGTGTTACACTTTCTGTAAATGCATGAAGTGGTGTCTTGGGGAAGCGCTGGGAGTGGACAAGTGAACCAAGGTGTCTTAAGAGTGAAATGCTGAAAAGGCAGGGAAGAGAGATGACTGTCTGATGGTGGCATCCCCGTGCAAAGTGGCTAATAATCCCATGGGTGTGGGATGGTATGGGAGGGCCCTATTGGTTTTTTTTTGGAGGAGGGATAGAAGTGCAGGAGATGAATCAGACACAGCTGAGGGCACTGTCAACCACGGTGGCAGGGAATCCTCAGTTGTGGACAATGATGGACATTTCAGCCCCCTTGCAGAAGCTATTATCGGATCAGATACAAACAGAAAAACTGGGAAAATGGAATGGAGCACAGTTGTTGTGGGTATGTCTGCTGAGCTGGGAAGTTGGTTTGCAGACTTTATCCCCTGTCTAGGTGACATCCTCAGTGCTGTGGAGCTTCCTGTGAAGCACTGCTATACTGAGTCGGTTGGAATTTATTTAATATCGTTCCCGCTGCTGGTTCCAGTTGTCCGTTGCAAACTAATTTCCCAGCTCTGAACATACCCAGAACTGCAACCAGCAACCAAGCTACAAACCTTTATACAAACATTGAATAGAATGGAGTCCCTACAGGAAGAAGGGTGTGAGGATTTATAGTCCTGGTAACTGTGAGAGTTGAGTGTTTGTAGGTGCTATGTATATCCAGGATATGGGAAATACACTTTCACAGGGAACGCACAACATTTTGTAGAGAGAATACTTTCACCTTTGACAGCTTAGCAATGTCTTTTGCACATGTAGGCCACCAATGTTGGTAAAAGATTCACTTTTTAATACTTGTTACAATACCACCTTCACTGTCTAACCAGCTTACAAGGACTTTCATTCACTTTAAATCCTATTGTGCTTGACTTAAACATTCTTCGCCTCCCACTATTTCACACTCAAAACCTAATCAATTCTGAAATAGAAGCAAAACACGATGGATCCAACAAACCAGCTACAGATAGAAAATTCAAGAGGAACTCATGAGTCAGGCAACTTTGGAGACAGAATTAAATGTCATGGAGATGTCATACAGCACAGAAATAAGCTAGAGTCTATGCTGGTCAAAAACAACTACTTTAATACCATTTTCCAGCATTTGGCCCATTGCCTTCTATGCCTTGGTATCAAGTATACATCTAACTACTTAAATGTTAGAGGCAAAATCCCTCACATCAGCCTTACAGGCAGTGAGCTTCTCTGAAATGACTTCCAGACTACTCAGACCTCTTGGCATCATAGTAGCCCACAAACTCAACACACTAAAACAGTAGCAAATGAACTTAAGAGACTGCATACAAACAACAAGCAAAACAAATGCAATTTACAAAATACCTTGCAAGGACTGTAACAAACAGTACATTGGACAAACTAATGTTAAAAGATTAAATGGGAATCTCTCTCTGGACATTAATGTAATATTAAAGAGTTAGACTGCGCTAACTGAACATTCTGGAAGTGGGCGATGACAACAATCATGCGAGAATGTGAATGACCCCCACTCCAATTAGACAGTTACTTGATACTACTCCCCCTATTATTAGTTTAAGCTATCATTCAATCTCTTCCATTCAGAAATGCTTTTTAGCTATCCCAAAGCTAGGTATACCACACCTACATTGTCTCGGGGAATCATTGAGTCAAGAAATTATCTGCATAACAATTCTCCAGGATTAAGGCATTAGCATTATCTCAGAGGATGATCTCATCCTACCAAATTGTACCTGCGTAACATGTGACTGTGAGGGAGTAGCCGAGGGTTGTCGAGTGGCATGTGACTGTGGGGGAGTGGCCAAAGTATCAGCATGACCATCTGACCTGTATAAAGGGGATTTTTCTTCTGTTCATTTTGACTCTACTTCATACACCTCCGAAGAGGGTCAAAGGGGGTCACCTAGCTTGTACAAGCTTTAATAAACTTTAACTATTTGCAGAAGTCTGTGTGCGCGAATTGCATCTCGTGTGAAGCCTCAGGAAGAGAACCTAACAAAAACAGGCAGAAAACTAGCCACCAGGATACATGAACATCAACTAGCCACAAAAAGACATGATCCACTATCACTAGTTTCCTTACATACAGACGGAGGAGGACGCCATTTTGGGACAACACATCCATCCTCAGATGAGCCAAACAGAAACATGCACGCGAATTCCTAGAAGGATGGCATTCCAATTAGGGTTCTCAACACATTGATTTGGACCCCCTTCTACCATCTGATAAAAAGAACTGGAAATGACATCATCCACTCAAAGAAACCTAAACAGAAATAAAAAGCGGGACATACCACCAACGTTTCACCACAGGCTCACTGAGGTTACCCATTTTGATAACAAAACATCTGAAGACAAACCTTCCAACTCAGTGAGCAAACTTACATCCAGAGGCAGTGAGCTCCAGATTCCCACCACTTTCTGGTAAAAACATTTCCTCACCTCTAAAACACCTGCCCCCTACTCTACATCAATGTCCCCAGTCACTGCTTCCTCCAAAAAAAAAAGAGAAAATCTCTTTCCTGCCCACCTATGCCCCTCAGTTTTAAACATTTATTATAGAGTTAACATTTTGGTTTGAAGTGGCTTTTCATTTGCTGATATCCTTTCAGAATCTGATTTATCATGTATTAAATGTTTCTGATCACACATCTCCAGTATGTTTTCTTTTCAAATCCTAATTCTGAGAATTGAAGATTTTCTTCCCTTCATTAAATCCAATGTGTTATCGTTAGTCTCTCAAATTTCTTAAGCATAGAAGGAAAATATCTGGCAGGAGACCAACCCAGGCCTTGGGTAGCCAAATTCTGCTTTCTCTTCAATACTCATGGTTTTCATCTTCTAGGAATCAGAAAACTACAACACAGAACAAAGGCATTTGTATCTATAGAGAACCTTGGGAAAACCTCAATAGTCTCACTTTCCTGTTCTTATTCAATAGCCCTGCAACATTTTTAAACAAAAATTCAATTAATCCTGCTTCCAGCAACCTTTCAGGCACTACATTATAGATTATAATGCAATACAAATAATTCTCACTTTTGGTACATTGTCAATTATTGTCTGTGGCCTACGATCATCAAGCCTCTGTCACTACCATTTCTTATTTCAAAGAAAGTCCTTCATGACATCTTCATTAGGCTTCACTGCTCAAGGAGAACAACTGCAACATCTAGCCTCTCCATTGAGAAAGTCTTAGCAACTTTTCACCTTTATTCAACTCAAAAATAGTACAAGACAGGTTTATTTCTGCTAAATTTAGTACTGCTCACAGTGGGTTTACCTGCAAACACCACTCTGTACACAACTTAGCTGGACGAAAACTTGGGAAAAATGGTTCAAAATCATTTTCTGTCTTGTTTGCAATCGAAAACCTCCCCCCCGCCCCCAAAAAGAGGATGAGTGGATAAAATAGTTCATTGTAAATGTAGACCATCACAAATAACGTACATATCATACATGCAAAAAGTCTTTGTATAGCAAAAACACTTTGCCTGTAAGAAAAAATTATTTTCTAGAAAGTGAATTCAAATTCCCACCTTAGGGTCATAATCTGGGTCATTTTCTTCATCTGCTTCTTCTTCTCCTTCCTGTTTAAAATAAGAGGGCAATGAAAGTGGTCTAATATTTTCTAGAATCAGCAGGACAAACAAACCAAATTAGCATGACATGCTCATTTGTACTACTGTCAGAGATATTTTCCCAAGCAACTGTCACAAGATAAAATAAAAAAGTTACCTCATCATCTGCCTCTTCACCCTCCTCGTCGTACTGTAGTGAAAGAAAAAGGAAAATTCTCAAGCTGATTTTTCCATGCCATATCAAATTAGAATCATTGCCACAATGGGAACTGTGCAGACTACTCATCAAGTCAGGTTGCATAACGCGAGTCACTTTCATCACTATGAAAGCAAAATAAGGCAGATTCTGGAAACTGGAGTCAAGGAAAATGGAGAAACTCAACAGGTTTGACAGCATTTGTTAAATACATTAATTCTCTCTACTACCAGACCTGTTGAGTTGTTTTCAAAAACCTTATTCTAACTTCCAATATTCAGCACAGAATTATTTCCAAAATGCTTAACTGAGCAAGTTACGCAACTTTAAGAACCCAATTGACAACCCTTTAAATCTTGTGTTTAAACAAGATATAATGAACTTGGACATTAAGGTGACTGCATATCAATTCTTCTTTTGGTCAAGTGAATAACAATATCGTAGTAAGATTTAAGGCTTCCTTCAGTGAAGCAGCCTCACAGACAATACATTTTCCTAATGATACTGGTTAGGAAAATATTTTTGTACAACAGTGGAAATAGTGGAGATTAGTTGACAAATAATTTACTCATTTTGAAAAGTATGGACTTAAAGATAGTCAGCACAGCTTTGTCTAAATCAAATTTGAGGTAATGACGAAGATGATGGATGAGGACAGGGCAGTGAATATTACCTACTTGGACTTGACTAAAGCATTTGACAAGGTCCCTCTCTCATGGTCGACTGGTCCAGCAGATTAAATTGCATGGAATCCACGGTGAGTTGGCAAGTTGGATACAAAATTGGCTTGATCATAAAAAACAGGGGATAGACGTAGATGTGTGTTATTCTGACTGAAGGCCTGTGATCAATAGTGTTCCACAAGGATCAATGCTAGGATCTCAGTTGTTTGTAAAATCATTTGGATGAAAAAATATCCAGAGAGTCTAGATCAGCAAGTTTGCAGAGAACAAAATGGAGTTGCGAATGGTGAGAAAGGTTATGTTTTATGTCCTGCTAGATCCAAACAGTTGAAAGGTTGGTGGAAAAATAGCAGATGGAATTTAATTTGGACAGGCATGAGATGAATTTTGAGGGGATAAGTGCAAGAGAAAAGTATCAGTAATGGCTGGACCTTTAGGAGCACTGATATACAAAGGGATTTTGGGGTACAAGTCTAGAGCTCCCTGAAAGTGGCAACACAGGTGGATAAAGATAGTAAAGGCAGTATACAGCATGCTTGCCTTGATCAGTCAGGGCACTGTATAGAAGTTATCAAGTCATGTTGCAACTGCAAAACTTTGCTTAGGCCACATTTGTAGTACTGAATGCAGTTCAGGTTGCCACAATATAGGAGGGATGTGGAGGCTTTGGAGAGGATGTAAAAGAGGTTTACCACGATGTTGCCTGGATTACAGTGTATCAGCTCTAAGATGAGGCGGGACAAAATTGGATCATTTTCACTAGATCATCAGAAGCTGAGGGATGACCCAATAGAAGTATATACAATTATTAGGATTAGGGTCTTTCTTTCTCCCCATCCCCTACCAAATACTAGGGAACATTGGCTTAACATGAGGGAGCAAAGTTTAAAAGGAGATAAGTGTTGCAAGATTTTTTAAAAAGCAGAGGATGGTACATGCCTGGAACACGCTGCCAGGAAGGTGTTGGCAGCAGATACAATAGCAACATCGAGGGGCACTTAGACATCTGAACAGGCAGGGAGTTCAAGGATACACAAACCTACCAACACACTAAAACAGCAGCTAATGAACTTGAAAGACCGTACACAGACAAACAAAACTAATGTCATTTACAAAATATCTTGCAAGAACTGTAACAAACACTAAATTGGACAAACAGGCAGAAAACTAGCCACCAGGATACATGAATGTCAAATAGCCACTAAATGACATGACCCACTCATGTAAATGTAGAGTAATAGGGTAGGGGATGGATCTGGATGGGTTACTGAGCATCAGTGTGGACCTCTTGGGCCAAATGGCCTATTTCCACAGTATAGGGATTCTATGATTTTAAGTATAGAATAAGTTTCCAGATAAAGTGGTAGATACAAGTACAGTTATAACATTTAAAAAGACATTTGGACATGGATAGGAAAGGTTTAGAGGGCCACAGACCAAACAGGACTAGTTCCATTTAGGAAATCTGGATGGCTTGGACAAGATGACGAAGGGCTGTTTGTGTTGGATGACTCTGACTATGTCTTCAATAACTAGGTGCTTAAGTATCATTTTTAGTTCCACTTTCAGGTGAACTGGATTAAATGATTCAGATGGCACAGCCTGAGACTCTGAACCTCATGAAGTCTTGTGGTTTCAGAGTCAATGTTAAGGATTTGTGTAAGGGCAGCAAGGTGGTTAGCACTACTGCCTTTTAGCGCCACATCCCTGGGTTTGATTCCAGCTTTTGAGGTCTCCCACATAGAATACATTTTGCACCCTTTGAGCTCCCACCAAATGTTGTTCAAGATGGAGAAGTACTGATTAATCAGCTTGAAATAGACCAGTACATGGTTCTTCACAGGAGACTGTCTTGTCCATGTTTGACCTGATACCATAAAATTTCATGAGCTCTTGGCAGGAGGACACCCCTGTCAACTCATTGTGCGCCATGGTGCCACCACATCAACTGGACCTGCCCTGTAAGAAGGACAGAACATACCCAGATCTGTAGATATTATTATCCGAGTCATGTGCAGAAGGTATAATTTCATGAGGAAGACTACGCCAGGCTGTTGCTTGACTAGTCAGATTCTCCTGATTCTTGCACTCACCCCTGATGTTAATGAAGAGGACTTTGTAGGGTTGACAGAACAGAGTTGGCAGTCATCATTTCGGACACTTTGTTGGCTATCAGTGGTTCCTCACAGAAGAGAGTGACTCTCTTCTACTCTTAGGGTGAGTCCATAACTGGCTGAACACTGATGCAGGCTCTGCAGATACTGCTACACTTGGGGCAGAAGGTGGTCGCATGAATAGGTGGAGGGGCATTGGTATGACAACACATTTCTTACAATGGTTTCACTTGGCTTCTGCTTTTTCCTGACAGCAAGTCTCAAGATGTTTGACACCTTCCCAGCTGCTGCTGCTCCATTTCGGAGGGTTTGAGCCAGTAATTCCTTAGGTGTCGGTGGGAATGCTGCACTTGGCCAGTGAGGCCAGATAATATCCCTGAAGTGCTTCCTCTGCCCACCTAGGGCTCATATGCCATTCCTGAGCTGGGAATATACTGCCTGCTTGCACAGTCTTGTGTCAGTAATGCAGGGATACTGGGGCCAGATGCTAGAGATGTTGAGGATGTGGGGTGGTGGTTCTTTGCAATGCCAGGCCAAGCTGGAGGAGGACCTTCACTTTGCAGATGTTTAGGGCGAGACCCATGCTCTCTCGTGCCTCCTTAAAAGGTCATGGTAGTCTGGGAGTTTGTCCTGAGCTTGCACATATGCAAGCATCCGCATATTGCATCTTGCTTGCACTGAGTGGCGTGATTTTGTTGGCTATAATTATTACTAGGACAGACAGACTTCTGTTCTCAGAGAATCAGAGGAGAGGAGGCAATCAAGGCAGTGGGGTTGAAGCCTGATTAAAATAAAATATGGTTACATCAAATGGTAGAGCAGGAAAGACCATACACTGATTATGCAGAGTTCTTTTGAGAAGAATGGTGCATAAAGGATTGGTAGAGTACAATCGGAGAGGAGGAAGAAACTGTTAAGGAGAAATACAGCAAAATTAATTCAGGGTTAGAGTCAGATGTACAGCATGGAAACAGACCCCTCGGTTTAACTCATCCATTCTGACCAGATATCCTAAATTAATCTAGTTCCATTTGCTGGCATTTGGCCCAAATCCCTCTAAATCCATCCTATTCATTCAACTATCCAGCTGCCTTTTAAATGTTGTAACTGTATGGGTCTCTACTACTTCCTCTAGCAGTTCATTCCATACACACACTACCTTCTGCACGAAAATGTTGCCTCTTCGATCCCTATTAAACATTTGTCCTCTCACCTTAAACCTGTATTTTTGGACCCCAACTCCACACCCACTTGATGAAGGAGCAGTGCTCCGAAAGCTCATACTTCCAAATAAACCTTTTTGACTAGAACCTGTTGTAGGATTTTTAATTTTGTACACCCCGGTCTAACACCAGCACCTCCAAATCAGGACTTCAATATGTTGACATTCTCTGGACTGATGACACACTCATCCCTGACTCAACAACAATCACGTCCTTCCCCTTGGTGAATACAAAGTACTCATTAAGGATCTCCTGTGGCTCCATGCATAACTTCCCTCCTTTGTCATTGAGTGGGTCTACCCTTTCTAATAATATGCATAAAAAGCTTTGGGATTCTCCTTGATGCTGTGTCATGGCCCTTATTGCCTCCCTAACTTCTTTTAAGTCCAGGTTTTTATTGAATTCAAATATCGGCATGTGTCATGGTAGGAGTTGAACCCAGTTCTCCAGAACCGTTGGGCCCGTAAATAATTAATTTAACACTATGTAAAAGGTTTCTTGAATCTTTAGGTGCCTTGACTGCAAGATAAAATCAGATTTCTCAGAACACTAAACTGCTGCCCCATATGCTAAGTATATGAACTATTCCTGGACACAAGGTGTTGCCAAGATAAGGAGTTTGCATTGCAGTATTGATTAGACGGAGGACCTTTTGTTTTATTTTTATGAGAAGAGGAGACTACAGTCAGTGATGCACTTGTTTTACATATATCCTAATGTTCAACTGAAGCAGCACTTTTGAATGATGAAATTGAATAGTACAATATTCACTTCAATGCAATGTCAAATGATAACATGCTAGTTTATTTACCCTCAAATTGCTATGCACTGGCCATATGGCTAATTATGCAACATGTCTTAATGAATTTTAAAAACACTAACAGCCCCATTGTTGGGTCTGTGAATAATATGAATTAATGTATATAAAAAGATTCTTGAATCTTTAGGGGCCTTGACATTAAGAGAGAGATTCCCCACCTTGAGAATTTACCACTTTTTGTTGAATAGCAGTAAATTAGCTTCTAGTAAAATTGGCACATCTATTTAAGATCATTCACTATAATCATATCTGTGGATAGTCAGCAAGTTTCAAGTATTCATCGTTACAGTTGATTTCCCTTTCGATAAGTTTTTTAAACCCAGACTCTGCTCTTCTGCAGTACTCAATCATTTCTAAACAAGGCTCTTTTTTTAAAAATCCATATGCTGTTAGTTGAAGAATGCACTCTTGGCAACCCACTAATAGCTAGAATGTACCAAGATAGCTGAGCATAGCACCACTAAAACAGTTTCTACTGACATTTAGAAAGGGGCTTACATCATCGTCATCATCTTCAATAGCTTCTCCTGTGAAGTACAACACTGCCCGTGGAATGATGCGCTCATGCAAGAAATGACCGATTTCAAAGTCAGCAGCAAGTATCGCCTCTGAATCTTCATCCTACAATGAAATTTAAAACCTCAATTTCCAACAGTGCAATGGCAATGGTAATACAATCAGATATACAAGCAAGCAGCAGCCCATTCAGCTCCTCTAGCCTGTTTTGCCATTCAAGATGATTATGGTTGATATGACTAACCTCAAATTCACATCTTCCCACCTACCCCGATACCCTCTGAAATAACTCGTGTCTCCGGCTTTAAATAGGCCGAGGCTGATTTTTAATTAGTGATCCCTAGTTTTGGATTCTCCCACAAGAGGAATCATCCTCTGTCAAGTCATGAGGTTGTGTATTTCAATCAAGTTACCTCATTCTTCAGCAGATACAAGCCTAGCCTTTTCAATAAGGCAATGCCCCCATGCCAGGTATTCGTCGAGCAAAGCTTCTTCAACTACTGCCAATGCATTTTAATCCTTCCTTAAATGGGGTGGCCAATATTGTACTCCAAATGTAATTTTTCCAGTGTCCTGTAAAACCCAAGCATAACCTCTAGTTTTGTATTCTGAATTAGTGGTGCTGGAAGAGCACAGCAGTTCAGGCAGCATCCAAGGAGCTTTGAAATCGACGTTTCGGGCAAAAGTCCTTCATCAGGACCGAAACGTTGATTGCGAAGCTCCTTGAATGCTGCCAGAACTGCTGTGCTCTTCCAGCACCACTAATCCAGAATCTGGTTTCCAGCATCTGCAGTCACTGTTTTTACCTCTAGTTTTGGCCTCAATTCCCCTTGCGACGCGTGATAAATTTACATATGAAAGAACTGAAACCAACATGGTCATTCTAACAGATGAGACTTTAACAGGTCTTTTTCAATATATAATTTCAGTTACATCACACTGTAAACTTTTGCTAGAAATTCTGTGTCTCAATCTTATTACTCCACAATCACCTGGAGGAGCAGTGCTCCGAAACTTAGCACTTCCAATTAAACCTGTTGGACTATAACCTGGTGTTGTGATTTTTAACTTTGACAAATTTAAATGCTTTTCTCATTTCCTGCACTTGTATACTCTTTTTGATTCATGTAAGATGGCACCCAGATCCCTCTGCATCTGAACTGTGCAAATCTCTCCATTTAGATATGCTTTTTATTCTGCCTATCAAACTGGACTATTTCACATTTTGTTGCATTGTACTCCACATTTTTACCTTTTCAAATTTCCCATGTCATTTTGTAGCTTCTTTATGACCCCTTCAGCACTTGTTTTTCCACCCATCTGTGTCACTAGGAAATGTTAACCTTTATTCCCCTCTTTACAGTGAGCAAATTTAAGACAGCACTACCTTAAAAACCTTGAATCAATTCAACCAAGACACTTCTCCATTAAACACCTTCCTGTTGTGCAAGACCTTATTCTGAGTCATTACCTCAAAACTGGGTTATCTAGTAACCGATTAGTCCCACATAACAAAGACGAGTAATTAAAAAAAACCATGTTGTCCGGAAGCAATTACAACAGTGTGAAGTTACAATATATAGAAGAAATGAAAGACAGCAACTATGCTACTTCAAGTCAACTTACCAGTTCTCCATTCTCGGGAACTGCAAAAAAAACCAACATAAATTAGAAACTTCACAAAATATTCAAAGATATTCAAATCGTTTCAACTCAGTTCATACTTACCTTCAGGGGGTGAAAAAAAATTGAAGAAGGAGTCATTTGGGACAGTCTTTGTTACAGTTCTAACAGTGCCACGACCCTTATGCTTCTGTTTCTTCTTAATGGTTTTCATCGTGATGTTCTTTCCCTTCTTCCAGTCAATCTGGCATCTGATTTGTAAGTCGCAGAAATTAAAAAGCATTTTCTATGGTAAGCTTTAAAGCTAAACATTAGCGATATACTAATCCACTGCAATAGGAAAGAAACAGACTTTTTAGAGTCTTCAATATTGCTGTCAACATTAGGTAGCTCCGTTACCTACGCATGCTCCTTGACAAATATTGTACAAAATTAGATTTTTTTAGATTACTTACAGTGTGGAAACAGGCCCTTCGGCTCAACAAGTCCATACCGACCCGCCGAAGCGCAACCCACCCATACCCCTACATTTACCCCTTACCTAATACTACGGGCAATTTAGCATGGCCAATTCACCTGACCTGCACATCTTTGGACTGTGGGAGGAAACCGGAGCACCCGGAGGAAACCCACGCAGACACGGGGAGAACGTGCAAACTCCACAGTCAATCGCCTGAGGTGGGTATTGGACTCGGGTCTCTGGCTTGCTAGAATATCAAACTGTCTACTTATTCACTTCATTCAAAACAATTTTCAATCAGTGAGGGGTTGTGACTCAAAACCTAGTAAACACCATCCTCAACTTTGGGTAAGACAACAAAATGATGATATCAACAAACTGTGTACAGAGTGCCAGGCTACTGGTCAATTACCGGTTCAAATCCCACTGAGCAGTGGTGAAATTTAAATTAAATGAAATACTCAACTGGAGAAAACATCCTCCCTGCATAGAGTCTGTCGGGCCCTGTTAGAATTGTGTTTCAATCCGGTTCTCCCCCGACTCCCCCAAATACTTCTAAACTGTGGTTGAAAGAACTTTTGATGAGGACTCATCTACTGTGGTGGTATGGGCAGAGGTTAGAAACAGGAGGGGAGAGGTCACACTGCTGGGAGTCTTTTTTTAAAAAAACACCTCCGCAAAGTTCCAGGGATGTGGAGGAGAGGATTGGCAAAACGATTCTGAGTAGGAGTGAAAGGAACAGGGCAGTCAATATGGGGGACTTTAACTTCCCCAACCTGACTGAAAATGCTATAATTCTAGCATGTCGGATGGATCAGTTCTTGTCCAATATGTGCAGGAGTGTTTCTTGACAGTGTGTCGAAGGGCCGACAAGAGGAGAGGCCACATTGGGTCTGATACTTGGTAATGAACCAGGCCAGGTGCTTGATTTAGTGGTAGGTGAGCACTTGAGAGTGTGACCATAAATCGGCTACATTTAGTTTAGCAATGGAAAGAGCAAGAGCAATTATAATGCGATTAGGCAAGACTTAGGAGGCATAGAATGAGATCGCAAAATGCAGGGGATGGGGACAATCGAAACGTGGAGCTAGTTTAAGGAAGAGATATTCCATGTCCTTGATGGGTATGTCCCTGTTAGGCAGGGAGGAAGGAATAAGATAAACTGGTTTACTAAAGAAATTACATCTCTTGTTAAGCGGAAGAGGGAGACTTGCGTGACGTTGAGAGGAGATGGTTCAGAAGAGGCAATGGAGAGTTACAGATTAGCAAGGAAGGAATTAAAGAGAGAGTCAAGAGGAGCAAGGAAGGGACATGAACAGTCTTTAGACTGTTTTCCATAGCTTTCCATAGGTATGTGAGGAATAAAAGGATGAGTAGGGCAGGAATAGGGCCAAAGACGGAAGTGGGAAGTTGTCTGTGGCCTCTGAGGAGGTTGGAGGGGTGCTAAATAAATATTTCTCATCTGTTTTCACTCATGCAAAGGAGAATATTGTACAGGAGAAGATTGCAATACAGGCTATTAGACTTGAAAGGATTGAGTGTAAGGAGGAGGTGTTATCAATTCTGAAAGGTGTGAAAGTAGATAAGTCCCCTGGGCCAGATGGGATTTATCAGAGGATCCTCCGAGAAGCTAGGGAAATGGTGGAGCCTTTGACCTTGATCTTTGAGTAGTTATTGTTTAGTACAGATACAGGTTTAGTACTAGAGGACTGGAGGATTACAAATGTTGTGCCCTTGTTCACGAAGGGCAGTAGAGATACCTAAGTAATTATAGAATAGTGAGCCTTATGTCTGTTGTAGGAAAATTTTTGGAAAGGATTATAAGAGATAGGATTTAAATAATCATCTAGCAAGCATCAAATTTGATTGCAGATAGTCAACATAGTTTTGTCAAGGGCAGGTCATGTCTCACAAACCTCAGTTTTTTTGAGAAGGTGACCAAGCATGTGGATGAGGGTAGGGCAGTTGATGTAGTGTACATGGACTTCAGTAAAGCTTTTGATAAGTTTCCACGTGGTAGGCTGTTGGAGAAAATGCAGAGGCATGGGATTGAAGGTGATTTAACAGTTTGGATTAGAAACTGGCTTTCTATAAGGAGGCAGTGAGTGGTGGTTGATGGAAAATATTCAGCCTGGGTGTCCGGTTACCAGTGGTGTGCCACAAGGATCTGTTTTGGGACAACTGCGGTTTGCCATTTTTATAACGGACTGGACATAGGCATAGGTGGATGGGTTAGTAGGTTTGCAGATGACACTAACGTTGGTGGAGTGGTGGATAATGTGAAAGTGTTGTAGGGGGCCTTGGATAAACTGCAGAATTTGGCTAAGAGGTGGCAAATGGAGTTCAATGCAGAAAAGTGTCAGGTGATTCACTTTGGAAGGAGTAACAGGGTACTGGGCTTAAAAATGTGTTGCTGGAAAAGCGCAGGTCAGACAGCATCAAAGGAACACGAGAATCAACGTTTCGGGCATAAGCCCTTCAGTTTCCTGAAGGGCTTATGCCCGAAACATCGATTCTCGTGTTCCTTTGATGCTGTCTGACTTGCTGCACTTTTCCAGCAACACATTTTTAAGCTCTGATCTCCAGCATCTGCAGTCCTCACTTTCTCCATAAAGGATACTGGGCTAATGTTAAGATTTTTGGTAGTGTAGATGAGCAGAGAGATATTGGTATGTACATAGAGGTCTGCCTCCAAGTTTGATAGGGTTGTTAAGGTGGCATATGGTACGTTAGCTTTTATTAGTAGAGGGATTGAGTTTCGGAGACACAAGATCATGCTGCAGCTATACAAAATTCTGGCACAGCCGCACTAGGAATACTGCATACAGTTCTGGTCACCGCATTACAGAAAGAACGTGGAAGCGTTGGAAAAAGGTTATGTACTAGGATGCTGCCTAGTATGGAGAGAAGGTCTTGAGGAAAGGTTGAGTGTTTGAGGCTGTTTTCATGAGGAGAAGATTGAGGGGTGACTTAATTGAGATATAGAAGATCAGAGGGTTAGATAGGGTGGACAGTGAGAGCATTTTTCCTTCAGATCATGGTGGCAAGGACAAGGGGACATAGCTTTAAATTGAGGGGTGATACATGCAGGACAGATGTCAGAGGTAGTTTCTTTGCTTAGTAGGGGCACAGAATGTCCTGCCTGCAACAGTAGTGGACTCGCCAACTTTACAGGCATTTAAATGGTCATTGGATAAACATATGGATGAAAATAGAATAGTGTAGGATAGATGGGCTTCAGATTGGTTTTATGGGTTGGCGCAACATTGAGGGCCTAAGGGCCTTTACTGCACTGTAACATACAAGGCTAATGTGGACATGACAAAGGATTACAATGAAAATAGATTAAGGTGGCAAGTTAGCCAATGACTGATGACATTTTTCCCAGGCAGCACAGCCACTATGGTAGGAGGCAACAAAGTAGAATGCAGCAAGAGGCAAACATACACGGAAGATCACTTTTTACTAAAGTCAAGTAGCTCAAAATAGAAACCTTAAAAAAGCGAACTTCCCTTCCCTTTTTACTTCAACTGAAGGTACCGATTCTTGCTCAGGTCTGGTGCCAAGAGTGCTGGCAGCCCTTTGTACCTTTGCTCAATGGGGACTCTCCATGTGCATTGGTACTGTACCAGCTCCTGTGCAATCTGAAAATGCACATTTTCCAATAGGTGTAACCATTCCTTTCAGCAAGAAAGTTGTATAGCACTCTTCACATTGCCCTGGTTTGGATCAGCTAACTGCACAAACTGGATTTGAACCTGGGACTATTAAGCCTGCTCTGACAGAGCCATAGATGTACAGCATGGAAACAGACCCTTCGGTCCAACCCGTCCATGCCGACCAGATATCCCAACCCAATCTAGTCCCACCTGCCAGCACCCGGCCAATATCCCTCCAAACCCTTCCTATTCATGTACCCATCCAAATGCCTCTTAAATGTTACAATTGTACCGGCCTCCACCACATCCTCTGGCAGCTCATTCCATACACGTACCAACCTCTGAAAAAGTTGCCCCTTAGGTCTCTTTTATATCTTTCCCCTCACCCTAAACCTATGTCCTCTAGTTCTGGACTCCCTGACTCCAGGGAAAAGACTTTGTCTATTTATCCTATGCCCTCAATTTTGTAAACCTCTACAAGGTCACCCCTCAGCCTCAGACGTTCCAGGGAAAACAGCCCCAGCCTATTCAGCCTCTCCCTATAGCTCAAATCCTCCAACCCTGGCAACATCCTTGAAAGCATTCAGACAAGATTTACAAGTTTCACAACATCTTTTTGATTGGAAAGAGACTAAAATTGCACGCAATATTCCAACAGTAGACTAACCAATGTCCTGTACAGCCGCAACATGACATCCCAACTCCTGTACTCAATACTCTGACCAATAAAGGAAAGCATACCAAACGCTTTCTTCACTATACTATCTACCTGCAAGTCCAACTGAGGAGCTATGAGCCTGCACTCCCAAGGTCTCTGATCAGCAACACTCCCAAGGACCTTACCATTAAGTGTATAAGTCCTGCTAAGGTTTGCTTTCCCAAAATGCAGCACCTTTCATTTATCTGAATTAAACTCCATCTGGCATTTCTCTGCCCATTGACCCATCTGGTCCAGATCCTGTTGTAATCTGGAGGTAACCCGCTTCACCGACCACTACACCTCCAATTTTGGTGTCATCCGCAAAATTAACTATACCTCTTATGCTCGCATCCAAATCATTTATGTAAATGACAAAAAGTACAGGACCCAGCACTGATCCTTATGGCACTCCACTGGTCACAGGCCTCCAGTCTGCAAAACAACCCTCCACCACCACCCTGTCTTCTACCTTTGAGCCAGATCTGTATTCAAATGGCTAGTTCTCCCTGTATCCCATGAGATCTAACCAGTCTCCCATAGGGAACCTTGTCGAACGCCTTCCTGAAGTCCATATAGATCACATCTACTGCTCTGCCCTCATCAATCCTCTGTTACTTCCTCAAAAAACTCAATCAAGTTTGAGAGACATGACTTCCCACACACAAAGCCATCTTTACTATCCCTAATCAGCCTTTGCCTTTCCAAATGCACGTACATCCTGTCCCTCAGGATTTCCTCCAACAACTTGCCCACCGAGGTCAGGCTCACTGGTTTATAGTTCCCTGCCTTGTCCTTATCACCCTTCTTACAGTGGCACCACGTTTGTCAAGCTCCAGTCTTCTAGAACCTCACCTGTGACTATTGATGATACAAATATCTCAGCAAGAGGCCCAGCAATCACTTCTCTGGCTTCCCACTGAGTTCACGGGTACACCTGATCAGGTCCTGGGGATTTACCCATCTTTACCCGTTTCAAGACATCCAGCACTTCCTCCTCTGTCATCTGGACATTTTACAAGATGTCAACATCTATTTCCCTACAATCTATACTTTCAATATCCTTTTCCACAGTAAATAATGATGCAAAATACTTATTTAGTATCTCCTCCATTTTCTGTGGCTCCACACAAAGGCCAACCTCCCATCTATAGAATCCATCTACCAGTCCCGCTGTCAAGGAAAGGCCGCCAGCAGATCCATCCCACCCTGGCAACGTTTTTCTACAACCTCTACTATAGGGGAGAAAGTACAGAAGCCTGAACACATGCACCAGCTGATGTCGAAACAATTTCTACTCTACTGTTGTTAGAATACTGAATGGACTCTAACTCTTAGTATTAGCCTGTACCTGTGTTTTTTGTTTTAGCTGCTGTTTACCTATTATTTACAGTAAATATCTCTAATCTGCTTGCATTGCTCACAAGACAAAGCCTTTCATTGTGCCTCAGTACACATGATAATAAATTTGATTCTATTCCTCATATCCTGCCCCTTACCTTAAACGTATGCCCTGGATCACGGATCAAGGAGGAAGTTTGTTCTTGTCTATGTTAATTTTTAAAAATTGACATGCTACAGACATGTTTGGTTATGCCAGTATTTATTGTCCATCCAAAATTGCCCAAAGGGCAAGTAAGCATCAACCACACTGCTGTGGGTCTGGAGTTACATGTAGGCCAGACCAAGAAAGAAGGGCAGTTTCCTTCCCTAAAGGACGTTACTGAACCTGATGGGTTTTTTCCCCTACAATTGACAATTCTTTCACGGTCATTAGAATCTTGCTTCCAGTTTAAAAATTGGATTTAAACTTTCCCATTTTTACCCCTCGATTTTATACATCTCAATCATGCCCACCTCGGTCTCCTCTGCTCCAAGGAAAACTACCCGGTTGTGTCCAATCTCGCTTCATAAACTCTCCAGTCCAGGCAACGTTCATGGGAAATCTCCTCTGCACCTTCTCCAGTGCAATCACGTCCCTCCCAAAATGCATACTTCAGAACTGCTCATAATATTGTAATTGTGGTCTAACTTGTTTTACAATTCCAACATAACACTGCTGAGACAGAATTTAAGAGCAGGGAGGTTAAGGAAGGAGATCCTTACTTTGACCCAGTGACAGAGAGGAAGGTGCTTGGCTTGGAGGATAAAACATAGGTGCTGATGTTTTGAGACTAGACTAAGTGCAGTCAGATTCAATTTGCACACATGGGAAAAGTTTCTATATTGTTGGATAGATATTCTAGGTGGAAGAGAGGACTGCAGATTAGAGTCAAGAGTGTGGTGCTGGAAAAGCACAGCAGGTCATGCAGCATCCAAGGAGCAGGAAAATCAACATTGCAGGCAAAAGCTCTTCATTAGGAAATCAGGATCAGTTGTGTTGGAACAGAGGCATGACTGCTGTGGTTCTGTTCGCCGAGCTGGAAGTTTTTGTTGCAAACGTTTCGTCCCTGTCTAGGTGACATCCTCAGTGCTTGGGAGCCTCTTGTGAAGCGCTTCTGTGGTGTTTCCTCCGGCATTTATAGTGGCCTGTCCCTGCCACTTCCGGTTGTCAGTTTCAGCTGTCCGCTGTAGTGGCCGGTATATTGGGGCCAGGTCTAATGTGTTTGTTGATGGAGGCATGACTAGTTCTGCAGCACAAGTCTTCAGGACATTGCCAAGGCCCAAAGGGCCATCCTCAAGGCAAGTTTAGTGTCCCAGTGTGACATTCAAATTTAAGTGATGCCGAAACAAGACAATTTGAAAAATTCAACCATACAAGGGAGTTTGACCACATGGTCAGTGAACTGACCTGAACTAGCAGTTAAGCTTCTTAACAGGTTCGAGGTGAATTTATTACAAGCTGTTACTGAAGGTTTCAAAGGAGTGGAAAAACAACTAAAGGCGAGGGGGTGGATCTTAGAAATAAAATCCTGAAGGAACTGGACAGGCTAGACGTGGGGAGAATGTTCTCCATGTTGGGGAAGTCCAGAACTAAGGTCACAGTCTAAGATTAAGGGGTAAGCCATTCAGGACTGAGCTGAGAGATAATTTCTTCACCCAGAGCTGTGGACCTGTGGAATATTCTCCCACAGGAAGCAGCTGCGACCACTTAAGATACATAGGGAGCTAGACATTACCTTTGCAGCTAAAGAGATCAAGGGGTGTGAGAAAAACAAAGCAGATGGCATGATCAGCTATGATTGTACTGAATGGTAGTGCAGGCTCGAAAGGCTGAATGGTCTACTCTTGCACATAATGAGTTTTCCCAGTAATTTCCGTTTTTGTTAATTGATTCACTTTCTGCTGGGGCTATTCAGATACTGAGTAATCTGTGTGTTAAGAGCTGTTTTACCATTTGAGGCATGCTGAGGACAGAGTAATTTGGGATATTTTACTGTTTTAGACGTGGACCAAACTTGCAGTTAATTGTGTGATATAATAAAGCTACATTTCTTCCTTCCCTCTGAATAAAGGAATTTTAAAAAAATGTTATTACATCACTTATAATTGCATTATAATCATGTAATGACTGAACCTCTTATTTTCTACTTTATTTTGATTGTATAACCAAGGACTAAATTGCTGTACTTTTAAAAACCAAGTTAATGAAAATCATTGTGGGTCAAGCTATCATGTAGAGCAGGCTTCAAGCTCTCTAGGAAAGGTTCCAAAGCAAACAGGGCAAGTAAAAGGCAAATGTCACAAATCAGAGTTCTGGCCAATCTCAGAGGAATCTAAGCAGTGTAAACAGGCAGCCAAGTATCATGGATGTGCAGATGGAGACATCCTCAGGTTCTCAATGCACAATAGCAACATAAGTTGAAGTCAGAAGCCTTTCACTATCAGAAAATTTGAGCCATGAAGAGTTAAAGTAGATTTATTAGGAAATAAATATTCACAAACATCTGAAAAACTGAGCCTCGCGTTAGGCAGGAAGATAGGAGCAGCTTTTTGCTTAAGAGGCCATGGAAAAAAAATACATGATCAAATGTACAAGGGGTGTGTTGAGAAGATAACTATCAGCATTACAGTCAGATGTAAAGCCCGGAAACAGACCCTTTGGTCCAACTCGTCCGTGCAGAGATTGACTTGGAAAAGTTATGATTGAACATGAAAGAAATTATAGAAGAAAGGGAGAGTAAGATTGCAATCAAGATCTCCTGTCTACACTGGAGATGAACAACAGTGACCTAGATGTTCTACAGCAATTCAGAGTATCATGCTCATACCCTAACTCTAAGTTTGTTCATCCTTTTGCTGAATTCAAACTTGTTCTTGGGTTCCATCCAGTGGTAAATGCCAGCCAGTGCAAGTAGAGCAACATCTCCCATTAAAATAGTCAATTTAACACAACCGTATTTTGGTTTTTATTTAATAAAAATGCAGGAATTCAGCAATATATAAAGCAATTGTCAATATTTTGATTCAGAGGGTAAGGACCACACTTTAATTTTATTTGGTACGCAAGGTCTTACTTCAGTTAACAGATTCCTATGGAAATTAAGTGCTTTGCTGATAGGAATTATAGGGTGTTCTCACTTAAAAAAATCGGGACTATCTGTAGTTGCAATCCAAGTGGACGGCTGCAAATGGACGGAATAAGTGCCAAAAAATATTGAGCCCTTTGTTACGTTTCACAGATTTGTATATTCATACAGTGCAGAAAATACACTTTATTTAGCCCATTAAGACTGCACTGACACAACTAATCACTAAAGGCAAACTAAGCTTAATTTCCTGCATTTGCCCCACATCCTTGAATGTTAGGATTTTCAAGTACTCATCCAAATAGTATTTTAAAAGTTTGTAAGGTTTCCAGCCTCCACTACCTTCCCAGACAGTGCATTCCAGATTCCCACCACTGAGTGAAAATGATTCCCTCCCCCAAATCTCCTGCCCCTCATCCTAAAATTACACCCCCTCACGACTGATCCCTCAACCGAGGGAACCGCTGCTCCCTACTCACGCTTTCAATACTCCATCACTCTCCCCTCAGCCTTCTCTGCTTTAAAGAAAACAATCCAATTCTATCTAGTGTATCCTTATAGTTCAATTTCTCCAATCCCAGGCAACATCTTGGCAAACCTCCTCTGTAGCCCTTCTAGTGCTTTCACATCCTCCTTATTGGGAGGTGACCAAAACTACACCAACTACTCCAAGCTGTGGCAAGATTGATTCCAACATTACTGCAGATGCTGGAATCTGAAACCAAAAGAGAAAATGCTGGAAAATCTCAGGTCTGGCAACATCTGTAAGGATCGCCTTACCAGCTGAGATTTTTCAGCATTTTCTCTTTTAGTTCCAACATTACCTTCTTGTTCTTCAATGATAAGACATAGAAGTAAAAATGGGTGGCAAAGTGGCTAGCACTGCTGCCTCAGCGTCAGGGACCCAGATTCAATTCCACCTGCTGGTAACTGTATAGAGTCTGCACATTCTCCCAGTGTCTGCATGGGTTTCCCTGGGTGCTGCAGTTTCTTCCCACAATCCAAAGATGCGCAGGTCAGGTGAATTGGCCATGCTAAATTGTTAATAGCGTTAGGTGCATTAGTCAGGAGTAAATATAGGGTAGGGAAATGGGTTACTCTTCAGAAGGTTAGAGTTGTTGGGCCAAATTAAGAAAGTCTACAGTCTTAAAACTTGCCCTTTTACATTTAGGCTTAATGTAATACTGAATTACTGTAATACACATTTACTGCACACTAGAAAATAAACAGGACAGGCAGGGAGGTATCAGGCCACAATGGGGGAATCCAGGATGTGAATAAAAGAACATTTGTTCTCATTAAGTGATAACATCCACAGCTGTTCCCTTGCAAAATTAAACATTCTCCCTTTACTCTTAAGGCTATGCCCTCAGGTCCTAGTCTCTCCTACCAATGGAAACATCTTCCCAACATCTACTCTGTCCAGGCCATTCAGTATTCTGTATGTTTCTAGTAGATTCCCCCCCCTCATCCTTCTAAACTCCAAGTATAGACCCAGAGTCCTCAAACATTCCTCACACGTTAAGTTTTTCATTCCTGAAACCATTCTCATGAACACGTTCCAAAGCCAATATATCCTTCCTGAGCTATGTGGCCCAAAACTGCACACAATACTCCAAATGTAGTCTGACCTTCTACTCTATGCCAGGACAGACAAAGCAAGTGCCCCATGTGTCTTCTAATTATCCTTTCACATGCTTTGCCAAAGTCAGGAATCTGACTAATTACTCCAAGATCGCTCTGTTCCCAAGCTACCCAGTGTCCTGCCTTTCAATAAATACTCTATCTGCCAAAGTGCATCAACTTGCACTAATCAAGGGTGCATAGCATTTGCCACTGGTCTGCCCATTGACCAATCCATCCACATCTTCCTGCAACCTACAACTATTAGCCACTCTATCAATCATGGTGCCCTCAAGTTTACTGAGCATTCCCCAACATTTTCATCTATATTATAGAAGCAACAAACAATAAGGGCCCCAATACTGATCGCTGTGGTAGACCACAGGACATTGGCCTGCAATAATTTGAACAGCCAGCTATCACTACCCTTTTAACTATTACAAAGCCAGTTGCTGATCCACCTCACCAAGTTTCTCTCAATTCCATGTGCTTTAACCTTCTCCATCAGTCTTCCACGTGGGACCTTATCAAAAGCTTTGTTAAAATCCATATAAACTACAACTGAACTTACCTCATCCATGCACTTGATCACATTTTTGTAAAATTCTAAATTTTGTTAGGCATGAGCTCTCTAACAAACCCATGCTGACTTATTTAATTAAATCATGCTTTTCCACGGACATATTAATTCTCTCCTTCAGAATTTTCTCCAACAGTTTCCCTACCACTGATGAGACACTCACTGGCCTGTAATTTCCTTTTCATCTCTACCACCCTTAAACAGTGAATTCCTGTTAGCTGTCCTCCAGCATGTCCCGTGGCCTGAGAGGAATTAAAACTTTGTCAGAGCTCCTGCAATTTCCTACATCACCTCCCACAACAGCATGGGATGCAATTCATCCAGGCAGGGAGTTTAACAGCTTAAGCTCGCTAGAGCCTTCAGTACCTCCCCATTTCCTATGTCAAACAGTGCATTTTCACAATCTTTTCCTGAATTCAGAAATTCCTTCTTATTGTATTCATACCCTCACATCAGGCTGAGGGAAACAAGTTTGATAGCTCAGTACCCCTTTCACTGGAACAATTCTTTCACGTTTTGAATTCAAGAGTGAAGAATTTATCAGCCACATCATTTGTTAAACTTAACATATTTCACACTAGTTAAAAAACTTGCTTACCCTGCGCAACCCATAATTTCTGGTCCATCAAATGAGAAAGGGTCTGACTCATCAGGTTGTGACCTCATCTTGTAAGTCTTTGTGACTATTTCATTTGTGAAATATTCATTTGGCTCAAATTTAAACTCCAGAGTAAAACTCTAAAAGAAAAACATATACAAGCAATAAGCCAAAGAGAATCACTAAATAATTAACCAGAGATGACCATTTTAAACCAGCATTACAATGAAGATGAAGCCAAGAATTCTTATGCACACAACATATCAATTTGGAAAAATACTCATTCCATTTAGCATCAATGTGGAATGACAGATGTATTTAGAAGGTACATTTCATTAAATGGCTTCGTGTTACATGTTAACAAATACATTTGTGGAGCAGGTTAAGAATTTTTTCAGCAAAAAACTTTGCTCCCCTGAAACTGGAGAGCATAATTTTTTTAAAAAAAGCTGTTTAGGGCATTAGAACTCAAAGTTCATGAACAATGGTAGTACTAAGCAATCCAGTGCTTAAAAACAAAGACCTGGGGGATCTTTTAACTGCTTTGCACTGATGATTGAATGAACTGACAAATTAGCATAAATACCAGCGATATTAATTTAGCAGATGGAGCTCAACATTTGCTAATTATCTAAGCTGATCCCTTGAAATAAACTGCATTTAGTCATAACCGCTCACAGTACTGAAGCATTAATGCAAACCAGCCATTAATTCAGCTGTTTATGCTAAATCTTTGGTGTTCAGCAGGGGCAAGATGTAGGTGGATGCAGATTCTACTTCCAACCATTGCAGGGTATGCGCAATATCAGCAAGATTAACTGGCAAAGTGACAGTACAGATCCAGGCACCAAATGACATTCTGGATGTAGGTTTGCTCCTGAACTGGAAGGTTCATCCCAGCTCAGCGAGCAAACCTACATCCAGAACTTCAACTTGAGCTACAAATCTTCTCAAAACACACTAACCAAATGACATTAAATAACTAATTCCCGAGATAGCAGAACTGACATGAAAGAATCAGTTACAACGGTATAGACTTTAGAAAAATGAAGGGATATGTCATAGAACCTATAAAATTCTAACAGGTAAACACAGGAAAGATGTTCCTGATGCCTGGGGAGACCAGAACCAGGGGTGACAGTTTAAGGACCTAAATGGCATAGACCATTTAGGGTGGAGAGGAGATGAAATTTCTGTACCAAGACTTGAGCACACCTTTGGAATTCTCTGCTACAGAAAATGGCCCATGTTAAAACATTGTTTTTAAGGTCTTAGATACAGTTCTTCAGGTTAAAGGGATCAAAGGGTTTGGGAAGAAAGCAGGATTAGGGCACTGAGTTAAAATGATTAGCCATGATCATCGTAAATGGCACAGCAGGCCTGAAGAACAAATAATAGGGGTAGCTCATTCTATGTTTCTGGTCAATGCAACACCCAAGATGTTGATAGTAAAAGGTTTCCGTGATGTCAGGGGAAGACAGACAATTAGATTGTCTTTTACTGGAGATGGTCTTTGCCAGGCACGCATGGTTTGAATATTTCTTGCCCAGCTTGAACCCACTTCTAACCTTGTAATGGAGGGAAGGCCACTGATGAAGCAGCTGAAGATAACTGGGCCTAGGACACTACCCAGAACAACTCTTACAGAAATATCCTAGAGCTGAAATGCAACCACCACACAATCTTTGCACCAAATATGACTCAAACCAGAGTTTTCTGATTCCAGTTTTGCTAGGGCTCCTTGATGCTGCATTCAGTCAAATGTAGCCTTCTCAAAGGGCAGCCATTTTCACATTACCTCTGAAATACAGCTTTTTAAAAAAAATCTGCATTTGAACCAAGGATGCAGTGAGGTCAACAGTTAAGTGAACCCAAAGCTAGCATTGGTAAGCAGGTCATTGTTGAGCAAATGCTGTTTAAATAGCGTTGATGATACATTCCAGCATTTTATTGATGATTGAGCAGACTGATGGGGCAGTAATTAGTTGGATTATATGCCAACATTGTGACTGGAAGAGCTAGGCTTGGGGTGTGGCAAGTTCTGGAGCATTAGTCTTCAGTACAATTGCTGGAAGGTTGTCAAGGATCCCAGCTTTTGCAGTATTCAGAGCGTTGAAAAGGTTTTGATTTCCAGGTAGGGTGAATCAAATTGACTGAAGCTTGTGATGCTGAGGACCTCTGGAGGAGGCAAACATGGATCACCCACTCAGCATTTCTGGCTGGAGGATACTGAAAATACTTCTGCCTCAATTTTTGCATTGATGTGCTGAACTCCAGAAGATGCCTTATGTTTAATATTTCTTGGGTTATGAACTATGCCACTCCACTCAAAACATTCTTAAGCAGGCAACTTAACTTTGCAATTTGCTTAAGTATACAGTGAAAATTACACAGTAAGCTAGCTAGGTTGATTACCAGGTTTTGAGAGAAATTTATTCACAAAATTACAGAATGAAACACAATGAACAGAATAAAGAACGCCTACAGAACTCAGTCTATCCAAACTAAACTTAATTACGCTGTCATAGAGATGTACAGCATGGAAATAGACCCTTCAGTCCAACCCGTCCATGCCGACCAGATATCCCAACCCAATCTAGTTCCACCTGCCAGCACCTGGCCCATATCCCTCCAAACCCTTCCATTTCATATACCCACCCAAATGCTGCTGAAATGTTGCAATTGGACCAGCCTCCACCACTTCCTCTGGCAGCTCACCCCATACGCTTACCACCCTCTGAAAACATTGCCCCTTAGGTCTCTTTTACATCTTGTCCCTCACCCTAAACTTATGCCCTCCAGTTCTGGATTCCCCGATCCCAGGGAAAAGACTGTATTTATCCTACCCACACCCCTCAATTTTGTAAACCTCTTATAAAGGTCACCCCTCAACCTCCAACACTCCAGGGAAAACAGTACCCAGCCTGTTCAGCCTCTCCATATAGCTCAAATCCTCCAACCCTGGCAACATCCTTGTAAATCTTTTCTGAACCTTTTCAAGTTTCACAATATCTTTCCGATAGGAAGGAGACCAGAACTGCACGCAATGTTCCAACAGTAGACTAACCAATGTCCTGTACAGCCGCAACATGACCTCCCAACTCCTGTACTCAATACTCTGACCAATAAAGCTGGAAATGTGTTGCTGGAAAAGCGCAGGTCAGGCAGCATCCAGGGAACAGGAGAATCGACGTTTCGGGCATAAGCCCTTCTTGCCCGAAAC
>NC_057728.1:67932579-67936802 GCF_004010195.1 Chiloscyllium plagiosum | reverse complement strand
ATGTGGATGACACCTTTGTAATCATTAAAAACACAGAAATAGAGAACACACACCGGATCATCAACGCCACACTCATAGGAATCAGATTCACTAGAGAGGAAGAAAAGGACAACCAACTCCCATTCCTAGACGTGATGGTACAGAGAACACCGAACGGAGAATTCACCACAAAGGTATACAGGAAAGCGACACACACAGACCAAGTCCTGAACTACGAAAGCAACCACCCCAACACACACAAAAGAAGTTGCATCAAGACACTGTTCAAAAGGATCACAACACACTGCAGTACACCAGAAATGCAAAAAGAGGAAGAACACCTCTACAATGTATTCGCCAAAAACGGATACCCCCGCAATTTCATCAGATGCCTAAGGGAAAGACAACGGAATGAGGACATGCCACAACCCAAAGGACTAGCCACATTACCATACATCAGGAGCATTTCCGAACTGACAGCCAAACTACTGCGACCACTAGGACTCATAACAGCACAGAAACCAACAGCCACACTCCAACAACTCACCAGGGCGAAGGACTCGATACCCAGCATGAGCAAAACCAACGTAGTGTACAAAGTCCCATGCAAGGACTGCGCAAAACACTATATAGGACAAACAGGAAGACAGCTAACGATCCGCATCCATGAACACCAACTAGCCACGAAACAACACGACTAGCTATTCTTACAAGCCACACACTCAGACGACAAGCAACATGAATTCGACTGGGACAACACTATTATAGGACAAGCCAAACAGAGAACTGCCAGGGAATTCCTAGAGGCATAGCACTCATCCACAGATTCAATCAATAAGCACATCGACCTGGACCCAATATACCGGCCTCTGCAGCAGACAGCTGGAACTGACAACCGGAAGCGGCAGGTACAAATCACTATAAACGCCAGAGGAAACATCACAGAAGCGCTTCACAGGAGACTCCCAAGCACTGAGGATGTCACCTAGACAGGGGACGAAACGTCTGCAACACAAATTCCCAGCTCAGCGAACAGAACCACAACAACAAGCACCCGAGCTACAAATCTTCTCAAACGTTGAGCCTTCTTCACTATCCTATCTACCTGCGAGTCCACTTGAGGAGCTATGAACCTGCACTCCAAGGTCCCTTTGATCAGCAACACTCCCTAGGACCTCACCATTAAGTGTATAAGTCTTGCTAAGGTTTGCTTTCCCAAAATGCAGCACCTTGCATTTATCAGAATTAAACTCCATCTGCCACTTCTCTGCCCATTGGCCCATCTGGTCAAGATCCTGTTGTAATCTGGAGGTAATCTTCTTCGATGTACACTACACCTCCAATTTTGGTGTCAACTACAAACTTACTAACTGTACCTCTTATGCTCGCATCCAAATCATTTATGTAAATGACAAAACAGAGGACCCAGCACCGATCCTTGTGGCACTCCACTGGTCACAGGCCTCCAGTCTGAAAAACAACCCTCCACCACCACCCTCTGTCTTCTATCTTTGAGC
This sequence comes from Chiloscyllium plagiosum, assembly GCF_004010195.1. Taxonomy (NCBI): domain Eukaryota; kingdom Metazoa; phylum Chordata; class Chondrichthyes; order Orectolobiformes; family Hemiscylliidae; genus Chiloscyllium; species Chiloscyllium plagiosum. The sequence goes on along the minus strand of NC_057728.1, from coordinate 67,935,306 downwards.
CAGTTCTGTATCCAAATGGCTAGTATTCCGAGAGATCTAACCAGTCTCCCATAGGGAACCTTGTCGAACGCCTTACTGAAGTCCATATAGATCACATCTACAGCTCTGCCCTCATCAATCTTCTTTGTTACTTACTCAAAAAACTCTCTCAAGTTTGAGAGACATGATTTCCCACATGCACAGCCATGTTGACTATTCCTAATCAGTCCTTGCCTTTCCAAATACATGCACATCCTGTCCCTCAGGATTCCCTCCAACAACTTGCCCACCACCGACATCAGGCTCACTGATCTACAGTTCCCTGGCTTGTCCTTACCAAAACAGTGGCACCACATTAGCCAACCTCCAGTCTTCCAGCACCTCACCTGTGACTATTGATGATACAAATATCTCAGCAAGAGGCCCAGCAATCACTTCCCTAGCTTCCCACAGAGCTCTAGGTTACACCTGATCAGGTCCTGGAGATTTATCCACCTTTGTGGATTTCAAGACATCCAGTTCTGAATATACACAACAGTCTCAATTAGCAAACCCCTTAAACACAAAAAAAAATGAAACAATGACTTACAGGTCGAAGTTAGAAGAGCAGAAGGAGGGAGTGTCTAGCAGCTTATTTCCACACAGCTCACTGCTGATCTCCCTAACTAGTTCTGGGCTGAACTGCTCAGCTTGACTTCAGTTTCTAGGACTGGCTCACTCCCCTTTCATTATTTAGGTCAGTTCTAAACATGACCACTTTGGTCTGAAGTCTCATGTGTTTATATGTAAACAGAAGGCCTCAATCATGTACCAAACTAGCCACCTCTGAGCCAGGAGTGATTTACAACTCTTCTGAAAAATACCAAGGACACAGTATCCTTGAGAAAAGGAACACCTTTTTAGGGGAAAAAAAAAGGACCAGCTTTGTGACACGAGGGTGGCTTTGGAAAAATTGATTTATTTCAAGTTTTGTGGAGTGGTTTGATTAACAGGTTGCTAAAAGTCACTGCAGGCATTTGAGGCTTTTTTTCTGAAGAGGATTCAAGAAATGACATGATAACTTATTTTACAGGTGACCCTTGCTGAGGCTTTGGTATATGGTCTTCAGCTGAAGAAAAGCAGCCTACCAGGAAGGGCTGCCCAGCCGACCTCCCCCATGTCTGGAAAGAAACCCATCTTAAGTTCAGGTGAAACCTGTCAGTGTGAATGGTTTTTAGGCCATTTCAGAAGATAATCTGGATGACTCCAGAGTATGGGCTGGAGTTGCATGAAGACCCAAGCCAGATTTCCTCCACTAAAACAGGGAGCCCCAACCTCAATTGGATTTAAATTCCACCAGTTGCCATGGCTGGATTCAAACCAGTGTCCCAATAGCATTAGCCCAGATGCCAGGTTTACTGACTATACCAAAACAGACCAATACTCTGATGAGAAAGTGAGGACTGCAGATGCTGGAGATCAGAGCTGAAAATGTGTTGCTGGGAAAGCGCAGGTCAGGCAGCATCCTAGGAACAGGAGAATCGACATTTCGGGCATAAGCCCTTCAGGAATGAGGAAAGTGTGTCCAGCAGGCTAAGATAAAAAGGTAGGGGGGAGGGGCGTTGGAATTGCGCTAGGTGGAGGGAGGTCAAGGTGAGGGTGATAGGCCGGAGGGGGGTGGGGGGCGGAGAGGTCAGGAAGAGGATTGCAGGTTAGGAAGGCGGTGCTGAGTTCGAGGGATTTGACTGAGACAAGGTGGGGGGAGGGGAAATGAGGAAACTGGAGAAGTCTGAGTTCATCCCTTGTGGTTGGAGGGTTCCCAGGCAGAAGATGAGGCGCTCTTCCTCCAACCGTCGTGTTGCCATGGTCTGGCGATGGAGGAGTCCAAGGACCTGCATGTCCTTGGGGGAGTGGGAGGGGGAGTTAAAGTGTTGGGCTACGGGGTGGTTGGGTTGGTCGGTCACTGACTCAACCTGCAAGTTTACCTTGAGAGAATCTTGGACTAGAAGTCCAAGTCTCTTTGCACTTCAGACTTCTGAATTTTCTCCCTATTTAGAAAATAGTCCATGCCTCTACTCTTCCTACCAAAGTGGTAGGAATGTTGTACTCCATCTCCCACTTCTTTGTCAACACTCCTAACCTCTCCAAATCCTTCTGCAGCCTCCCTGCATCTTCAATGCTACCTGTCTGTTACCTATCTTTGTATCATCTGCAAACCTAGCCAGAATACCCTCAGTTCCTCCATCTAGATCGTTAAAGTATAAAGTGTAAAGGTATGGTCCCAAAACTGAGCCATGCCATCCTGAGAAGGACCCTTTTATGCTGTAATCTTTATGACCTGTTTGCCACTCAAAGCTGGGAAATCTAGCATATGACCCCTCTTCATACCCCAGGATTTTAAATTCAGTGAGAATCCTGACCAAGATTATTTTTTGGCCAAATTAGATTATTTACATTGTGGAAACAGGCCCTTTGGCCCACAAGACCACACTGACCCACTGAAGCACACCCACCCAGACCCATTCCCCTACATTTACCCCTGCACCTAACACTACAGGCAATTTAGCATGGCCAATTCACCTAACCTGCACACTTTTGGACTGTGGGAGGAAACCGGAGCACACCCACGGAGACAATGTGCAAACTCCACACAGTCAGTCACCTGAGGCGGGAATTGAACCCAGGTCTCTGGCGCTGTGAGGCAGCAGTGCTAACCACTGTGCTAAATCTCTGTATTGTCAGTGTTGGAGGGTGTGTATGCTTGTGGAT
>NC_057728.1:67903481-67931333 GCF_004010195.1 Chiloscyllium plagiosum | reverse complement strand
CACTCCAGCCTATCACCCTCACCTTGACCTCCCTCCACCTAGCGCAATTCCAACGCCCCTCCCCCAAGTCCCTCCTCCCTACCTTTTATCTTAGCCTGCTGGACACACTTCTTATTCCTGAAGAAGGGCTTATGCCCGAAAAGTCGATTCTCCTGTTCCTCAATACTCTTTGATCCACATTTTCAGTGCACAGTAATTAAAAGCAGCTCCAAGCATCACAGTTAAAGATTAATTCACTCTAAGCTCAAGATGTAACATCCACAGGCTAATAAATTTAGAGCAGAGATGCACAAATCCACTGAAACAAAAGGTGAAAACCAACTTTCAAACAGGGCAAATCCTAGACTGCCCACTTATACTACACCAAGCAGTGTATGATTATTAGGACACCAGTTATGGCTGATTTTGACTATCAATATACAATTTCAACCAGGATATTAAAGTAAAACAGGTTCTTACTCCACGTCGGTCGGTCAGTCAGTCGAGTAAATTTAACAATTCATTTCAAGGAGCAAATGACTCAGCAGATCAGACAACAGATTTATTTACTGAACATTCTTTAATCATAGAATACAAAATACCAACAAAAAGAACACTTTATAACAAACCAAAATCCTTTATTGCTAATGGAACATAAATCCATGCACAAAATATTGAAGATGCTATTACTATGTATTTTTAAGTAACTCTTACCATTGGCTGCTCTGGATCTGAAAATTTCACCTTCAAGTCTTTTAAATGCTTTAAGATAGGTTCATCGTGCTCCTGTAAGTAAAATGCTTTTAACGTGATTTATTGTGCATATAAACTTGGACAGATTGTGCAGTGCCAGCCCTCAAAAACTAAATTAACTATTTCAGCCCACAGGTTTTCACCCAATCCCAATAACAGCAATTACAGAAAATTCAAATATTGCTGAAAAAAATCCATAAAATATTGATAGTCACAAATCTTGAGCAGTGACTGAAAAAAAAGGGGGATTGCGCAGGCAGCTTAAGCAGAGGTCAGCAACCCAATAATCTGCTGCCCTCTGCTGGTACAGCATAGACAGTTAAAAATCACAGCACCTGGACCAACAGGTTTATTTTTTAAGTACTAGCTTTTGGAGCGCTGCTCCTTCATCAAATAGCTGTGGAGCAAAAGATCACAGTATCATGCATGCAACTGATATGATATATTGAACAAACCTAGATTGCTGTTAAGTCTTTCATGTTTTAGAATGAGTTACAGGGTGCATGGATATAGACAAATAAACCACCAACTGGCTCTGAGACTTTAGTGTCTTTTAACCCCAGGCTGAGTCACAATTTCAGAATAAAAACAGAAATCGCTGGAAATGCTGAGCAGGTCAGCCAGCATCTGGAGAGAAAAAAAAAATCAGAGTTAACATATTGGGTCCAGTGACCCTCGACCAAAAACATTAACTGATTTCTCTTCACTGATTCTGCCAGACCTCCTGAGCTTTTCCAGCAATTTGTTTCTGATTTACAGCATCCGCAGTTCTTTCGTTTTTACTCTGATTTCATTTTGATTTCATGGATTTAAGGTAAGATTAACCAAGGATAAAGCTGAAAGGTTAACCTTACGGGCTGAGGGTTGAGTCTGTCTGGGATAGCTTTAAGGACTCAAAATTGGATCACAAAAACATTGAGACCGTTCTTGTAAGAGACCACAGTTCATTTATTTACCTTCAATTAATTGTAATCTCAAATGAAAAATATCAAATCTCAAAGTTAATATACTGAAAAACATTTTCAGTGACTTCACTCATTTTATTTGGCTCAACTCTAATGATACTTTTTTTAACTGCTTCACTGACCCATATTTCAGAGTATAAGTTATATCCAGAGCAAACTTATTTTTTTTTAAAAAACAGTATTTGTTAACATTATACACCACAGATTGAAGTTTGGAAGAATGACCCCGATGGGAAGTTCATTGGAAATCGGGCACAACTCTTTATATTGTGACAAATTATGGCAGTGGTTCATGCCTGGGACAGCGAGCAAAAGAAAAACAAGGAAACAAAGCCATTTATTACAATTAATCTTTAACAGGTGGAAAAATATATTACAAATATGCAAATCTAAACAATAGATTGCCTTTTAAATCTAAATACACAGTTCCTGGAGTCATTTCTAATGTGGAGAAAAAAGTTTATGAAACTGAAGTTTCTAATTTTACCTGACTGACAAACCCAGGAGGTTAAAAGAAAACATGAATCAAGTTCCAGTACTCAAGAAAACAGCTAATTAACATGAACAAACTGTTTTTGAACCAATACCAGCAGAGAGACATGAAATAGATATTTCATTTTCTCTGGATTTACAAACACCTACCTGTATCATGTCACTGAGCAAATCAACATTCTTGAAGACTGTAAGCCAAAATTCTGGAATTCCCTTTGGTTCCTCTTTTTCTTCATCTTTTTTCTCTTCCTCCACTTTAACCTTTTCTTTCATTTCATCCTAGAAGGAAAAAAACCCAAATCAACCAAACAGCAGGAGCCTATCAAAACAAAAAATGTGCCCAACATCAACAGTGGGTATTTCAAATGCACATGGAAGACTACTCTGGTTCAATTTTAAGTAGCTGCTGACCTCAAAAGGAGTACTGTTCTGCATCATATACTCACAGGATTCGCAAACCACAGACAAGTTACATCAATTTTTTTTTTTCAAATGCAAGAGGAAAGTTTGCAGTAAAAGACAGAACCCCAAGGAGCTTTGATATACAGAGGGATCTTGGGATGAAAGCCCGTGGTTCCCTTAAAAATGACAACACAAGTGAATAAAGTGGTAAAAGCAGCATACAGCATGCTTGCCTTCATTGGTTGAGACACAGTATAAACATTGGCAAGTCATGCTGCAGCTGTATAAAACTTTAGTTAAGCCACATTGGGAGCTATGCGCACAGTTCTGCTCTTGACAATATAGGAAGGATGTGGAGACTTTGCAGAGGGCGCAAGAGGCTTACCAGGTAGTTGCCTGGATTGGAGCTCATTAGCTATTAGGAGAGAATGGACAAACATGGATTGTTTTTGTTGGAACAGAGACGGAGACTTAATATAAGTATATAAAATGAGAGTCATGAATAAGGTGGATAGTTGGAATCTTTTTCACAGGGTGGGAATGTCAAAAACAAGGGTGGGGGGTGGTATAGATTTAAATGTGAGCATGGAAATGTTTTAAGTGAAATATGAAGGCAAAGAATTTTAAAAAGTGGTAGACATCCACATCACGGTGCCAGGAGAGGTGGTAGAAGCAGATACATGAGCAAAGTTTAAGAGGTACTTCGACACGAACAGGAAGGGAATGGAGGGATATAGATCATGTGCATGCAGATAGGATTAGTTTAGAATAGCATCATGGTCAGCACGAACATGGCAGAATGAAGGGGCTGTTCCTGTCCTATTCTGTTTTTCCAAGTTACTCAACAACAGAAGATAGTAAAGATCCAAAAGCAATGTGACACCTCAGTCAAGTGGCATGCTGGAGATCAAGCTCAATTACTGCCAGAGATATTAAAGTTAAAACATCTTAAGTTGACTGCCTTTTGAGACCCAGGTTGATAAAGCAAGGACTAGGTTTCTTTACCTGTCAAGAATTACATTAAAAATATATAGATTAATTATAAAAAGGTCAACATACACAGCTAGTTAAAACTCTAACTCCCCTTATAAACTACAGCTGACAGCAACTAATGTGAAGTCAAAATGGCTCTCTTTAGTCTCGATTGTTTTTAAAAAGATGTACCTTCCATTTAAGAGATTGATGCATGCTCATACATGCACACCCAAAGTGTTCAACGTGGCAGCCTATCATAATTACTGCCTGACTCAAAACCCTCACCATTAACTGGTTACTTTTCCAGACCAGTCAGCTACTTGCCACTGGTCAGATCTCCCTTTATATACCCACCGTCTCCAGTCCACCTGCAGTCCTATCCTCAGGTTGAGGAAGCAGCTGTGTAAACTGCACTTACAATGTGCGTCAGGCAATTCATTTTTCAAAAAAAGTTGTCTTCTCATTTTGGTCCACAATCAAAGACCAAAAGTGAAAAGATACTGCCCTTTATAAGTGACTGTGCCAACAGCTGATAATCAGGACAGAGTTAACTTGACAGTGGAATGTGTTTTTGGCACCACACACAAGGCAAATAGTAAGGTGGAAGTGGAGTTGGGGAGAACAGTGTCACAAGTACAATACTGCAAATCCGAAACAGATGGAAAAAAGAAAATCAATGTACATCAAGAGACTGCATCCCTAAAATATGCCCCAAATGAAGTCTCCGATACAATAATCCACTTTTATTTTAGAAGTATAGAAATAAAAAGAGCCAGGTTCAATTCCAATACGGATTATTCCATCTTGTAAAAGCAGCAAGCTTTCAGCATCTAGAAGTTAGCATACTTACTGATAACTCTTCCTCATCATCTCCTTGCCACTTGCATTCTTCCTCTGTGGGCTCAAAGACAGCATTGATAATGTCACTCCGCTAAGGGAAAGACAAGACATGGTTACTTATTGGACGTTCCTTATTCCAAGTTAAGCACTAGAATAAAACACTCCACACTTATGATAAAGCAACTCATTTCCCAATCAGACCATAAGACATAGCAAAAATTGGGCCATTTGTCCCATCAAGTCTGCTCCACCATTCAATTATGCCAGATAGGCTTTTAGCACCATTTTCCTGCTTTCTCCCCATAACATTCTTCATCTCCTTGGCAATCAATAACATTTTAAATACACTCAATGACCTAGTCTCCACAGCTTTCTGTGGCAACGAATCCCACAGATTCACCACTCTGGCAAAAGTAGTTGCGCCTTATCTCCGTTCTAAAAGGATCTTGAAGGCTGTTGTTACGAAATTGGAGGACTGTATAGAACAAGATGGACAAACCAACTACATCACAAAGTTGGACTTACTGCATGGTTATTGGCAGGTACCTTTAATGGAGAAAGCAAACGTTTCTGCTTTTGCAACTCCAAATGGGCTATATCAATTCAAAGCGATGCCCTTTCAAAAGAAGAATGCACCGGCCACATTTCAAAGACTCACAAACAGAGTTGTGACTAAATTAAGAAATTGTGCTGTTTATTTTGACGATGTAGTGATCTTTAGCCATTCATGGGAAGATCACATGGTACAGTTGGCAGCACTCTGAACAATTACGAAAAACAAAACTGGCAATAAACTTCGAGAAAACAGAATTCAATGGCAGAGATGATGTTCTTGGGACATAACATTAGACATGTAAGGATGACCCCAAAGAACTTGAAAACTAAGGCCGCCGAGGAATTTCCGTCCTCAGGAGATGCTTCAATTTTTGGGACTGAGTGGATTCTACTGGAAGTTTGTGCCAACTTCAGCAACTTGGTGGCACTGCAGACAGATTTACTTACCACCATGAAATTTCAATGGACAGTACAATGCCAGGAGGCATGAGAATTTAAAAGCTCTATTAACCACCACACCAGTTTTAGATACACCAATTGATGCTAGCGATAAAGGAGTTGGGAGCTGTATTGATGCAGGAAGCTGAAGAGGAAATTGAACAGTCAATTGGCTAATTTTCAAAGAAACTCAATATACACCAGAGAAAATACTCCACCACTAAATGTTGAGAGTTTGGTACTAGCCTTACATTTTAACGTTTATGTGACGAATAATGTTTGAAATGGGCCACAATCCTCGAGGTTTTTGGAAACATTTAAAGACAAAAATGAGACTATTTCATTGGAGTCTTGTATTAGACTTTTAGTTTAGAAATTGTACATATTGCGGGTCGTAAAAATGTGAGTGCAGGTAAGTTATTGTAGATTTAAAAGCAAGTGATAGCTTTGAGAGAACTGTAATCGATTCCAATGTTATGTGCGCGCAGAATCAACAAGGTACAACTTAATGACACCTATATTTCATAAGGATATTAAGATTGAGAAAAAATTGCAAAAAGAAGCCATCATAAGCCATTATGATGGTTCATTCTTTCTTAAGGGGGAGATGTTAGGAAACTGAGAAAGAGTGAATGTTCACTTATATTCAGAAGACACTTTATCTTAAAAGAAGTTTGAAGTACAGCCACAGCTTACAGAATACAGAGCAGCTAAGAGAAGGGCTATTCCAAAATAGATATATGTAGTAAATGCTGTTAAATGGATACATGAGTTTTGGTTGCTGTTTTGACAATTCAAATTTAACCAATTAATTTAAATTATGCCCAAGATATTAAAACTCAATTGAGTTTGAATTTATTGTATAACATCAGATCAATAAGAGGGAACAATATTGGGGGTACTAAAAACGCAGGCATTTTGAAAACTGGTCAGAGCAACTCCTGTACAGTAAATGCCATCCGAAGAAATAAACATCTTGCTCTCAAAGAAATTTCAAAAGGTACTATCAAAAGGTACCATCAAAAGGTACCTTTTCCTGTAAAAGTAGGAAGACGACAACAGAATCAGAAGACCAGAAGGAAGTCAGGGGTAAGGGCTATATGGATGTTGATAAATTAATGTAGTGTTTATTAATGGTTATTGGAACAGCATATTAACAAACTTGCATTCAGCTAAGGGTTGGTGGTTTAGGGGTAAGCATTCAGTTCATTAATGGTTCGTGTTCCCTGTTAGGGTTAAATAGATAGTTACTTTTTATTTACACAGTGGAAATCGGGGATCTTTTTTCATTCACACATTTTGAACAGATTACAAGGCAAGCTTTTCTGGGTACTTGGTTTTAATTAGCAGAGAGGTTTGACCCCCGTGTCGCAAGTGCACCCTTGGATTCTCGCCTCTCCTTGCCAATGCCTCTTCTTTATAACATCCACATGTGAAAGGCAAAAAAATGGTTAAGACTAAAATTGGGCCCTTGAAGACAGAAACAGAGGAGTATAATACAGGGAACAAAGAAATGGCAGAAGAATTGAATTGGTACTTCAGATCTGTGTTCACTGGGGAAGACTAGCAATCTCCCTGAGGTAACAGTGGCTGAAGGACCTGAACTGAAGAGAATTTATATTTGCCAAGAATTGGTGTTGGAGAGACTGTTAGGTCTGAAGGTTGATAAGTCCCCGGGCCTGATGGCCTACATCCCAGGGTACTGAAGGAGGTGGCTCGAGAAATCGTGGATGCATTGGTGATTATTTTCCAGAGTTCGATAGATTCTGGATCAGTTCCTCCGGATTGGAGGGTGGCTAATTTGTACCACTTTTTAAGAAAGGTGGGAGAGAGAAAGCAGGAAATTATAGACCAGTTAGTCTGACCTTAGTGGTGGGAAAGATGCTGGAGTCTATTATAAAGGACGAAATTACGACATCTGGATAGTAGTAACAGGATAGGTCAGAGTCAGCATGGATTTATGAAGGGGAAACCAGGCTTGACTAATCTTCTGGAATTTTTTGAGGATGTAACTCTGAAGATGGAGGGAGATCCAGTAGATGTAGTGTACCTGGACTTTCAGAAAGTCTTTGATAAAGTCCCACGTAGGAGGTTAGCGAGCAAAATTAGGGTGCATGGTATTGGGGGCAAAATACTAACTTGGATTGAAAGTTGATTGGCTGACAGGAAACAGTAGTAATAAACGGCTCCATTTTGGAATGGCAGGCAGTGACCAGTGGGGTACTGCAGGGATCAGTGCTGGGACTGCAGCTTTTTACAATATATATTAATGATATAGAAGATGGTATTAGTAATAACATTAGCAAATTTGCTGATACTAAGCTGGGTGGCAGAGTGAAGTGTGAGGAGGATGTTAGGAGATTACAGGGTGACCTGGACAAGTTAGGTGAGTGGTCAGATGCATGGCAGATGCAGTTTAATGTGGATAAATGTATGGTTATCCACTTTGGTGGCAAGAACAGAAAGGCAGATTACTACCTCAATGGAATCAATTTAGGTAAAGGGACAGTAAGAGAGATCTTGGTGTTCTTGTACACCAGTCAATGAAGGTAAGCATGCAGGTACAGCAGGTAGTGAAGGCTAATAGCATGCTTCATAACAAGAGGGATCGAGTATAGAAGCAAAGAAGTGCTTCTGCAGCTGTAAAGGGCCCTGGTGGGACCACACCTGGAGTACTGTGCGCAGTTCTGGTCTCCAAATTTGAGGAAAGACATTCTGGCTATTGAGGAAGTGCAGTGTCGGTTCACGAGGTCAATTCCTGGAATGGCGGGACTACCTTACACTGAAAGACTGGAGTGACTGGGCTTGTATACCCTTGAGTTTAGAAGGCTGAGTGGGGATCTGATTGAGACATACAAGATTATTAAAGGATTGGACACTCTGGCAGCAGGAAACATGTTTCCGCTGATGGGTGAGTGCCAAACCAGAGGACATAGCTTAAAAATACGGGGTAGACCATTTAAGACAGAGGAGGAGAAACTTCTTCACCCAGAGAGTGGTGGCTGTGTGGAATGCTCTGCCCCAGAGGGCAGTGGAGGCCCAGGCTCTGGATTCATTTAAGAAAGAGTTGGATAAAGCTCTCAAGGATAGTGGAATCAAGGGTTATGGAGTTAAGGCAGGAACAGGATACTGATTAAGGATGATCAGCCGTGATCAGATTGAATGGTGGTGCAGGCTCAAAGGGCAGAATGGCCTACTCCTGCACCTATTGTCCACTCTGTCCAGGTCATTCAGCATTCTCCAAGTTGCAATTAGATTCCCCTCTCATCCTTCTAAACTCCATACAGTATGGTCCCAGAGTCCTCAAATGTTCTTTATACATTAAGCCTTTCATTCCTGGTATCATTCTCATGAGTCTCCTCTCAAACTGCCCTAGGGCCAACACATCCTTCGAGAGAGGGCCCAAAAATCACTCAATACTCTAAATGGGGTCTGATCAGAGCCTTCTAAAATCTCTGAAGTACATCCCTGCTTTTATATTCTAGTCCTCTCAAGATGAATGACAACATTTATTTACCTTCCTAACCACCAACTCAAGCTGCAAGTTTACATCGAGAAACTTGGACTAGGACTCCCAAGTCCCTTTGCATTTCAGTCTTCCAAATTTTCTCCCCATTTAGAGAACAATCCATGTTTCTATTCTTCCTGCCAAAATGCATGACCTCACATGTTCCCACATTGTATTTTATCTGCCACTATGCCTACTTTCCTGAATTGTCCAAATCTTTCTGCAGCCTCCCCACCTCTTCAACACTACCTGCCCTTCTCTTTGTATCACCTGCAAACTTAGCCAGCGTGCCCTCAGTTCCTTCATCCAAAATCATCAACATATCAAGTGAATCATTGTGGTCCCAAACAGAGTCTTGTGGCACATCACTTCTCACCAGCTTCCATCCTGAGAAGGAGCCTTTTATCCCCACTTTCTGCCAGACAGCCAAGCTTCCACCCAAGCTAGTACCTTGCTGCTGATATCATGCAGCCCTGATCTCATCCGTAGCATCCTGTGCAGCACTTTGTCAAAGGTCTTCTGGAAGTCCAGATAGATAATATGCATTACCACTCCTTTGTCTAAGTGCTCTTTACCTCCTCAAAGAATTCTAACAAATGGGTCAGACATTACCTCCCCTTGATGAAACCATACTGACTTTGCTCTATTTTACTATGTACTTTCAAGCATTCAGAAATCTTATCCTTCACAATGGACTCCAAAATCTTACCAATGACTGAGTTCAGACTAAATGGCCTATAATTTCCTGTCTTTTGCCTTGCTCCCTTCTTAAAAAGGGGAATGACATTAGTGATTTTCAAGTCCTCTGGGACCCTCCGTGACTAGTGATTCCTAAAGGATCACTACTGAAACCTCCACGTTATCTTCAGCTATCTCCTTCAGAACTCTGGCCCAGGTGATTTATCCACCTTCAAAATTCAATTTTTCTAGCAACTTCTCCTTGGTAATTACTCATGTCTTCCACCATGAAGATTGATGCCAAGTTCCTCAGCCAGTTCTTCGCTGAGGAACACTCCAATAATCCAGGTCTTTTTCAATAGAAAATTTCAGTTGCATCACACTAATCTTTTGCCTAAATCTTACACTCCACAATCACCTGGAGTTGGATGGGGTGGTGACAGGTGGGTTTAGGGGGTAGGGGCAGTGTTGGACAGGCTTCTAGGGGCGTACGGGTGGCAGTGCTGGGGGCAGAGTCTCACACGCTGCGTGCTGCTACAAGTCTCTCGAGCAGATTTTAAAATCTCCAAGCCCCAGAGTAAAGGCATTTAATTGATTAACCAAATAATTGATTATCCAAACGAAATAGTGCCCACCCATCTCATTCGGATGAAAGAGGTTCCCCTGTATCTGGATCGTTCTACTTGCCTCACTTGCAGTCACACCCTGCTGCCCCTGGTCTCTTACAGAATTTGTGTGACGGCCTCCTGAAACAAAGCATCCAGGTACATCTTCCCCCTCACAGATGTGCCAATGTTTTAAACCTCAGATTCCAGCTCATCAATCTGAGCCAAAGTTCCTTCAGCAAACAACACATGATGTGGTCACTGCTGTTCGCAATGGGACCAGCCAGCTTCTACATCATACAGCACATCACCTCCCAGCCATCTCTACTTAATTTATTAGTTAATCAGTTCATTTTGGAGTGTCTTTTTCCAAATCTTGGACAGATTTCCTACCAACCAATAAGGTCACAGCTCTTCAGTTAGCAAGGAGTGCATGAGCTCCTTATAGGATATTGCTCAACGCTATACCGATGTGGAAACAAAGTTTCCTCAAACTAGAATTCAAAAGTCTTAAAATGATCAAATAACATTTTTTAGATAAAACACTCAGACAAGCTGAATTAAAAGGTACAATTCTTGCTTTGGTGCATATAGAAATTCTATAAAGTCTAATTATCAGTTGGTACCATCCAACTACTTGTTTGCAACCTATCCATTCAAAGCGATACAAAACTGAAAGCTACTTTCTTTCTCCACTCATGTTTCAGTTGCAAATACCTAACTCGTGTACCAGCTGAGTTCTTGGTTACGCACACGTGAGCCCATAGGAAGAGGAAACAAAGTGAAAGCACGTGAAAACTCTCCAGGAGCCTTAACAAATGTGACAAAGGCTTGACAGATTCAGTTATGACAAGTGAAAACTGTTGTGACAAATGAAAAGACAGGTTTATAAAATCAAGAGGGGCATGGACTGGATAAATAGACAAGGTCTTTTCCCTGGGGTGGAGGGAGGGGGAGAGAAGAGGGGGAGTAGTCCAGAACTCGAGGGCCTAGGTTTTGGAATAGGGGGCAAATTTAAAAAGGGAGCCAAGGGGCAACTATTTCACAGAGGGTGGTGCATATAGTGAATGAGGAAGTGGAGACGATTGGTACAATTGCAACATTTAAAAAGGCATCTGGATGGGTGTATGAATAGGAAGGGTTTAGAGGGATATGGGCCAAGTGCTGGCAAATAGATTAATTTAGGATATCTGGTCAGCATAGACAGGCTGGGCCAAAGGGAGTGTTACCATGCTGTACATCTTTATGACTCTATACTATCTTTCCAAGTTACCTTGCCAACTGTCAATCAAGATAAGAGTCACGCTAAGTTATGCCCAATAAAACAGTACCTTTGAATTAGCTTCCATTCACCCATATTTGTAGTTTGTCAAAAACGACTGGATGCATATTGTAGAACTTCTCTTTCACAATTAATCAACCTTTACTTTCCAAGTGGCATTTTAAAAAGTATTTTCAGAATTTCAAATAAACTAGTCAAGTTGTAAAATCAACTCAGCTAAACTTAAGAATTTTGGGAGTTGCAGTAATAATTAAACTTACTACCTCTAAATGTGTTTGAGCTTTCTCACCAGTTTTAAAATTAACAAACCCAATAATGCAATATCAATGGCAGTCAAAACGAAACATACGTTGAATTTTGCTGTAAGATAAAAAGCTAAAGTCACTCACAATCACAGGACAATAGGGCTGGTCTCTCATTAGAGAGATGCAACCAGTGATGGGTTTAACCTGACGGTCACCACATTCCAGGAAAGGAGGTGGAGAAGGATCTTCATTGTGTCCTCAGCCAGTACAGGAATTTAATCTGTGCTGTTAATTTCACACTGCATCATAAACCAGTTGCATACCAGTGTCATAATGGATTCATTACAAATCCAATTTAGATGAGAAAACCCCCAAGAACTTATTTCATTGTACTTGATCATGTTATTAATTTAGGCACTGACAGAGACCAGTGTTGGGGTGGGCAGTCCCTCTGAAAATTGCCCATATAAAATAGATAAAATAAAAATTTGCAGTTTATCTTTCTAAAATTCATAGAATAACAGTATCACCGGCTAAGTCAATATTTATTGCCCACCCCTAATTATCCAGAGGGCAGTTAATAGACAACTACATTGCTATGGGTCTGGAGTCACATGTAGGCCACACCAGGTAAGGATAGCAGTTTCCTTTCCAAAAGATTACGTAAACCAGATGGGCTTTCCAACAATTAACAAGGATCAATTCATGGTCATGATCACATTCTTAATTCCAGATTTTATTGCATTCAAAAATTCCACCATTTGCCATGGCAGGATTTTAAATCGAATCCCCAGGATAATACCACGATATTGTCGCCTCCCTGAAATCAATGAGTAAACCACTAAATCCAGGGACAACTAATAGTTCCAATTGAGATCCATCTCCTGTTGCCTATTATTTTACAACCAAGCCACCTCTTCATATCAAGTAACAAAAGAGAAGTTGGTTAAATGGCAGCGATTCAGAGATTCAGACGTAGAACTAATGTAGACTTTGAAGAAAATAGTCTTTACTTAGAGAAGCAAGGTTCGAGCAGATATAGCTAGGTGGCTTTGTCAGAATGAGGTCATACCTAACAAAGTGGTATTTTGAGGTAGAGAGAGGAGGGTAGGGTTTATATGGATTTCAGAAGGTCCTTTTGACAAGGTCATGTGGGAAACTAATACAAGTTAAAAATACAAGGGACAAAAACACAAGTTGCTAGAAAAGCTCAGCAGGTCTAGCAGCATCTGAGAAATCAGAGTTAACGTTTCAGGTCTGGTGACCCTTCCTCTGAAGGGGTGGCACACCACAGGGGTCCCTTTGAACATAGGGCCTGGACTGCACTGTAATGTCCTTCGGCCCTCAATGTTGCGCCAACCTGTGAAACCAATCTGAAGCCCATCTAACCTACACTATTCCATTTTCATCCATATATTTATGGAATGACCATTGAAATGTCCTTAAAGTTAGCAAGTCTACTACTGATTAAAGAAACTACCTCCGACATCTGTCCTATATCTACCACCCCTCAACTCAAGGTTATGCCCCTTTGTGCTCACCATCACCAGGTGAAAGGGTTTCATTGCCCACCCTATCTAATCCTGATTTTCTTATGTCTCAATTAAGTCACCGGTCAACCGTCTCTCCATACCAGAAAACATCCTATTAAGTCTCCTCTCTACCCTTTCCAACGCTTCCACATCCTTCCTATAATGCAGTGACCAGAACTGCATACAATACTCCAAGTGTGGCCACACCAGATTTGGACAGCAGCAAAATGACCTCGATGCCAAAACTCAATCCCTCCACCAATAAAAGCTAACAGTGTATGCCATCTTAACAACCCTATCAACAAGGATGGCAATTTTCAGAGGTCTATTACATGGACAAAGATCCCTCTACTCATCTACACTACCAAGAATATTACCATTATGCCTGTCGCTCTTTCTGCATTAAACTCCATTTGCCACCTCTGACCCCAACTCTGCAGCTGATCTATGTCCCTCTAACCTGCAACATCCTTCGGCACTGTCCACTACTCCACCGACCTTAGTGTTATCAGCAAATTACTAACCCATACTTCTATGCCCTCATCCAGGTCATTTATGAAAAAAAGGTGACCAACAGCAGTGGCCCCAGAACAGATCCTTGCGGTACACCACTACTAACTGAACTGAAGGATAAACATTTCCCATCAACCACCACCGTGTCCACTTTCAGCTAGCCAATTTTGATCCAAACTGCTAAATTTCCTTCAATCCCATGCCTCTGCATTTTGTGCAATAGCATAGTGCGAGGAAGCTTATCAAACACTTTACTGAAATCCATATACACCACATCCAACTGCTTTACCCTCATCCACCTGAGAGGCACAACCTACCCTTCACAAAACTGTTAACTATTCCTAATCAACTTATTCCTTTTTACTCTCAACCTTTTCTAACACTTTACGCACAACCGAAGGTTCACTGGTCTACAATTTCCAGGGTTGTCTCTATTCCCCTTCTTGAACAAGGGAACATTTGGTGTCCTCCAGACTTCAGACATTATTCTTGTAGGCAACAACAATAAAAAGATCAATGCCAACAGCTCTACAATCTTCTCCCTAGCTTCCCAGAGAATCCTAGGATAAACCCCATTTGGCCCAGGCAACTTATTTTCACACTTTCCAGAATTGCTAAAACCTCTTCCTTAGTTTATGAATATATCAAACAATATGTAAAGATGAGAGAGCATGCAGAGTAAGGCAGCGAAAATCATGGGTGAATAATATTGGCCGGGTTGTCGAGAGTGAGGAGGAAGGTATTTAGGCTAGAGTATATTGACAGGTTGGTCAGACAGGCAGATCAATGGTACATGAAATGTAACCCTGATAATGCATTTTGGAAGCATCTAGACAAGGGAGTGTACAATAAATGGCAGGTCATCAGGAAGCTCAGATGAACTGAGGAATTTTGGGATGCGTGTCCACATACTTAAAAATGGTAGGGCAAGGTAATAGGATACTTAAGGCAGCATACGGGACATTTGCCTTTATCGGAATAGAATAAAAGAGCAGGGAGGGAATGTTGGAGCTGTGTAGGACTTTGGTTAGGTTTATCCACAGCTGCACTTGAGTGGGTGCAGACATGATTCATCAGGATATTGCCTGGGGTGAGTACTTCAGCTACAAAGAGAGGCTGGATAAAGTTTGGGCTGTTTTCTTTGGAGCATCAAATTGAGAGGGGACCTAATAGAGGCGCACAAGTTTATGAGATGCACGGATAGGGTGAAGAGAGAGCTGCTGTCACCCTTAGTTGATGGTTCAATAACAATGGGGCCTAATGTCAAAGTGAAAGGCAGGAGGATTTAATGGGACTTAAGGAAAAGCTTTTCACGCAGAGGATGGTTGGAATTGGAAATGTACTGGCAGGGAGGGTGGTTGAAGCAGGAAAACTCAATCTTAAAAAATAATGAGATGGATATTTGAAGTGCCATAACATTCAAGGCTATAGGCCTAGTATGTGAACAAGTATAAGTGGTGTAGCTTTGATAATTTGGACTCAATGGACTAAAGAACCTCTATTGTTATGATTAATTTTTTTCCCCTTAAAGCCACAGATTGAAGCATTTCTACAAAATATTACTGTTAATTAATAATGCAAAGGAAAATTTTCATGTTCTTTTCAATATCCTCTGACCCAGTGAGCAGTGCCACAGGATAAACAGTTGATATCAAATTTCACTTGTAGTTTACACAATTTTCAAGGGGTCAGCATGATACCCAATTATATTCGCAAACTAATTATTTAGGTTTTTCAGTAGTTTGTTTTTCAAGACCATATCAGATGCTATTACAGCAAATAACGAATGAGGGGGAAACTGGTGCCCTAATTCCCAGTTTCAATTGACCTGTGCAAAAACTCCCCTCAAGAAAACCAAAACGATGCCTTACCTTGTCAAAATGGGGTTGATAGAGAGCAGCATACTTTCGTTGCAATTCATGAACTTCTGCATAGAACTTAGCTTCTATATGTGCACATTTCACCTGGAGGTTCTTCAAAGCATTTACACGCTTCTTCACAACTTTAGGCAAGCTGAAAAACCAATAAAGTTCACAAGTCAACTTGCTTCCTAGTATTCATCCAAGATGGACTTAAATTTACCTCACCTTTGCCCCTCTGCAGTGATTTTTAAAAAACACAAGCCAATAGCTCAACTGAAATAGTCTTGCATTTCCAATCACCACAATCCAAGTTAATCATTCTTTACTACAGCCTTGTAACTAAAACCAGAACTTGGCAGTCGTATAAGGGGACGGAATGGCTGTCCTCCAGACAGTTCAGAAAGAAAAAGCAGGTAATGCAGGAGTCCATTTGGTCCCATTGACTAACCAGCATTCCATTTTGGAAGCTGATGAGGGTGCACTGGGGTGAAAAAGAGCAACAACGATAAGGAATTCTGTTGTCAGAGGAACAGACGGGCATTTCTGCGGACAAAGACCAACTCCAGGATGGTGTGTTACCTCAGTGTAATGCCAATGAGTAGCTGCAAGGCATCCTGAAAGAGGGGTGTAATGAGTTGCATGTCATGGTACCAATGGTATGGGCAAAGTGAGGAATGAGATCTTACAGCAAGAATTCAGGGAGTTAGGCAGTAGATTAAAAAGGACAATGATTGTCATTTTTGGATTACTCCCAGGGCACCGTGCTAGTGAGTTTAGAAATAGATTAGGATAGGATAGATGAACACTTAGCTCAGAAGTAGGTGTGACAGACAGGGTTTTAGATTCTGGAATGGTCTGCTCTTGAACCATGCTGGAACCAAAACCCTTGCAGGTAGATTTGCCAAGGCTGTTGAGGAGTTTAAACTCGTCTGGCAGGGGGAAAGAACACAGTATATTAATGAGACATGTTACAGCAAAGGAAGCAAGTGACTTTAGCTATGTCGAGTGTCAAAAGGGTACGGCAAGTCTAGATGGTCTTTAATGCCAGGAGCGCAATAGATTAACTCGGTCTTATGACATTATTGACATATGGAAGTATGATATTGTTCCCATCACAGAAAGATGGCTGAGGGAAGGACTGAAATGACCACTCATTCTAGGGTATAGGACCTTTTGGCAAGGGAGTAAAAAAGGTGGTGTAGGCACAAAAATTAAAGAGTCAATTATTGCAATAAGGAGAGAATATCTTGGAAGGATGCTCAAATGAGGCTTTGTGGGAAGAACTTAGGAATGTTAAGGTGACAGCTACTTTACTGAGATGGCGACATTGCCCCTACATTTACCTCGAAAGAGTCAAAGTTTGGAGAACTCTATGTCTAGAGTGTCACCCAAAGAGAGCAATTCAGGTACATCCCTAGAAAAATGCAGGAAGTGCAGATGAAAACTTAGAAAGCAATCAGAAGAGCAAAAAAGGGGCCATGACAAATAACTTACAAGCAGAATTAATGAGAATCCAAAGATATTTTATTAATGCATAAAGGAAAGAATAGGGCCCAACTTGTGTGTGAAGCTGGAGGATATTGGAAGGGTGTTGAATATTTCTCTTCAGTCTTCACTCTGGAAGAGAAGAACCTGGGTAACATAATTCAAGAAAAAAGGATTAAGGAACTTGCACAGTTCAACACAGAAGTTGGGGAGGCAGTAATGGAAGCTCTTGAGCTGAAAAAAAAAGGTTGTGGCCTGGATAATTACATCTCGATTGCTGTGCGAAACAAAAGCACGAAATTAGTGGCTTGACAAATTTTTAATTCCTTTCAAGCCACGGGGAAGTGCCAGAGGACAGCTAATGTGGTTGCACTTTTAAAAAAACGATAGAGACAAACCAGGAAATTGCAGACTGGTGAGTCTCACATCAGTGGTCGGGAAACTATTGGAGAAAATTCTGGAGTGAATTAATACCGGTTTAGAAAGGAATGAGTTAATTTAGGATAGTCAGCTTGACTTTGTTAGAAGGAGGAGAAAGTGAGGTCTGCAGACGCTGGAGATCAAAGCTGAAACTTTATTGCTGGAACAGCACAGCAGGTCAGGCAGCATCTAGGGAACAGAAGATTTGACGTTTCGGGCACATGCCCTTCCTCAGGAATGAGCAGAGAGTGTTCAGCAGGAGAAGATAAAACCTTGACCTCTTTCCACCTATCACATTTCCAACGCCCCTCCTCCAAGTCCCTCCTCCCTACCTTTTATCTTCTCCTGCTGAACACACTCTGCTCATTCCTGAGGAAGGGCATGTGCCCGAAACGTCGAATCTTCTGTTCCCTAGATGCTGCCTGACCTGCTGTGCTGTTCCAGCAATAAAGTTTCAGCTTTGTTAGAGGGAGGTCATGCCGTACAAATTTGCCACTTTTTTTGAAAACGTGATCAAGCATGGATTGTGTTTATATGGACTTTGACTAGGTACCACATGGTAGACTGATTGATAAGGTTCAAGCACGTGGAACAGAGGGAAATCGTGGCAAGACGGATCAGAAACTGACATAGTAATAAAGATAGAAGGATGTTTGAATAACTGGAGGCCAGTGTCCAGTGGTATATCACAACGATCAGAGTCACACAACCAAAACAGCCCAATTGGTCCATGCTGACTGGGTTTCCTAAACTGAACTAGCCCTGTTTGCCTGTATTTGGCTCATATCCCTCTAAACTTTCTTATCCATGTGCCTATTCAAATGTCTTTTAAATGTTCGAAGTGTACCTGCCTCTATCACTTCCTCTGGCAGTTCATTCCACATGCATCATATTGTGCGAAAATGTTGGCCCCTTTGAAATCTTTCCCCGCACACTTTAAACCTATGCCCTTTAGTTTTGGACTCCCTCAGCCAAGGTCACCTCCCTAGGGTATTCGTCTTATCCAAGTGAGGAGCTAAAATCTGAAGTTCAACAGTTGTCAGGAGCAACCATTTTATGCATGCTTTTACCAGCTACAAAATGGCTTCTCAATGCAAGTAACATAACAAAATGGCTTCTCATCCTGCTAAAAGCTGCATTCCTGAGCTAATCAAAGATTAAGCAAGACAATGGACCCTTCACAGTATGAAATTAACTAAGCTAGATAAGACATTAACCATCCTAGCTAACCCTGAAATGCAGGTGCGAAGAAATAACGTGTGGAAAACAACTTTGCTTCCAAAGAAATATCACTGGGTTAACATGCTGTCCATTGTGTCATTTTATTACACTTCATTGGATTTACTCTGCAATCAAGGCTGTACTATTTCTTAAGCATAAAAACTGCCTTTGTTCCAAGTGAATTGCACAGTTTCGCCAAAGGAACACAGAAGCTTTTAACCTATGTTGCTGGACTAACCTTTACCCAGCCATTACTAATTCAAGTGTGAAATCTTGCTGAAGTAGACCGTACTAACGTTTCTTTGACTGATCGCGGAACCAAGACACCCCTCCCGGGAGGAGTCTCTCAGTTCCACGATCGTTCAAATAAACTTTGTGTTCCTTGGAGAAACTGCATAATTCACTTGGAACAAAGGCAATTTTTATATGTTTAAGAAATGGTACAACCTTAATTGCAGAGTAATTAAGTCAGCAGAGCAAGTGAGTAGGATAGTTAAAGTGGTATATGTGACATTTGCTTTCAGTTACGGCATAGAGTATAAGAGCAAGGAGGTAATGTTGGAATTACACAGACCGTTGTGTGCACAGTTCTGGTCACCTCACTACAAGAATGCGATAGCACCAGAGGGGTTACAGAGGATATTGCCTGGAGTGGACAAATTAAGCTAGGAGGTATCACTGGAGAGGTTTGGATTGTTTTCTTTAGAGCAGAGAAGACTGAGGGGGAACATTCAAGATTGAGGGGTATGGACAGAGTGAACAGAGGGCAGCTGCTCCCCTTGGTTGAGGAGTTAATTAAGAGGAACCACACCCTTCGGGTAAGCAGGAGATTGAGGGGATTTGAAGGGAACAGAACCAAGGCAATAAGATGCATTGTTAATATTCCTTACCTTTCTATATAACCAGATGGGTTGCCTACAAGTCCATCAAGTCGCTCTTGTAACGCTGCCAAAATCCGTGGATTCTGCATCATTTGCACTGTAAGCTGTCGAGCTGTACACATTTTTTGGGGGTAGAGGAGACAGGAGAAGAGAAATGAACAGTCAATTTATCACAAACAGTTGGCAGATGGACCTTTTAATATTTAAAAAATGTTAGGCAAGATCCTAGTAGAGTCAGTGTCAGATGGACAAGGAAACAGACTCTTCCAGTCCAACTCGTCCATGCCGACCAGATATCCAACCCAATCTATTCCCACCTGCTAGCACCCAGCCCATATATCCCTCCAAACCCCTCATAAACCCATCCAGATGCCTTTTAAATGTTACAATTGTACTAGCCTCCACCACTTCCTCTGGCAGCTCATTCCATACACATACATCCCTCTACATGAAAACATTGCCCCCTTAGGTCTCTTTTACATCTTTCCCCTCTCACCCTAAACCTATGCCCTCTAGTTCTGAACTCCCCAACCCAGGGAAAAGATTTTGTCTATTTATCCTATGCCCCTCATGAGTTTATAGACCTCTATAAAAGGTCACCCCCTCAGCCTCCGACGCTCCAGGGAAAACAGACCCTGCTTATTCAATCTCTCCCTATAGCTCAAATCTTCCAACCTTGGCAACATCCTTGTAAAGCTTCTCTGAACCCTTTCAAGTTTCACAACATCCTTCCAAAAGGAAGGAGACCAGAATTGCATGCAATTTTCCAAGAGCGGCCTAACCAATGTCCTGTCCTGCCTCAACATGACCTCCCAACTCCTGTACTCTATACTGACCAATAACCAAACTCCTCCTTCACTATCCTATCTACCTATAAATCAAATTTAATGAAAACTACAAGTTTGATATAAATTGAGAAATACATCTGCCAGCATTTGTATGATGAATTGGTAAGGTGTGATTGTATGCTTGACCCCATAGATCTCTCAAAACAAAGCAGATTGGATCATAGATCACAGGAAAGAGGGCATTTGCGCATGCACAGGCTCTTCAAAAGAGCAATTAATTGTAATGCCTCTCTCTACAACCCTGCAAACCTTTCCTCTTGAACGTATTTAAATTCAATTGAGCACCTCAGAACTCATGCAAGCTTCTCCACTCAAAGAAATCCCCCGATGGAAATAGAATTTCTGTAAGGATTCTGAATTCATCTAGGATGAGCGATAAAAGCATACCAATTACAGAGTCTGATTGGATTAAGTAATCTGCACACTACTTAATAGAAAAATGATTAGGAAATTAAATGAAACAAAAATAAACATGGAGAACAAGGGAACAGGTAAAAGTCACTTCAAACAAAAAAGACTTTAGAAAATTTACAATTCCCTATCAAAAAACTTCTCTTCCACTACCTTGTGGAAGTAGGCAGGAACAATCTCCTTTGTACAAAAGCAAGCAGAATGGATCAAAAAGGGAGAGCAAGAAAGGAAGATAGTTATTAGGTCCGTATTATCGAAGTGCTATCAAGAAAATTGGGGGAAATATCAAATCCAAACACTGTCTGAATGTGTGAAGCAGTGACAACACATTAAACAGGATGAATAAATAGCAGAACAAAAACTGACAAGTTTGACGTAATAGCCAGAATGACAGCTTGGTTTTCAATGTGATCAAGGTTGGGAACTAATGTTCCAAAAGAAATCTTGCAAACTCTAATTTCTCCAGTACAATCTTCTTACTGATAACCTTTCAGTCATTAGATCAGACTTCCACAGCATGGAAAAAAGGCCTTTCAGCCCATTTGAGCCCACATTGTGCAAAAACAAGCACCCAACTATTGTAACCCATTTTCAAGCTCTTGACCTCTGGGCTTTTATGCCTTGGCATCACAAATACATATTTAATATGTCTTAAACATTATGTCAGTTTCTGCCTCTACCACCCTTACTGGCAGAGTGCTGCAGATTCATAGGAACAGTAGACCACTATTTCAGCCCCTCAAGAGGGTTCTGCCATTCAATGTGATCATGGCTGATCTGCGGCCAAACTCCACATACCTACTTTTGGCCCATATCCCTTAATACCTTAGCTCAAAAGAAAAATTAGATTTAAGACTTAACAGCTGACCTAGGATCAATTACTGTTTGTGGAAGAGCATTCCAAACCTTGGCCATCCTTTGGGTGTAGAAGTATTTCTGAACGCACCTTCTGAACAGTCTGGTCCTAAGTTTTAGACTATATGCCTTAGTTCTAGGATCTTCACCCAGTGGAAATAGCTTACCTTTATCTATCCTGTCTTTTCTTGTTAACATTTTGACTTTCTTAAAAATTGAGTCATAGAGAGACAGGCTCTTTGGCCCAAACTGACCAAAATGTCTATTTACCTTAACCCCATTTCCATGGACTTGGCCCATGTCCTTCTAAACCTTTCCTATCCATATCAGATCATCCTATAACTTTCCCATTTCTGGATAAAAAAAACTTTGCATAATCTCCTTAAATGAATGCCTGAATTCCAGGTATCATTCTTGTAAATTTATGTTGATACCTACTACCTCCAATGCCAATGTATACTTCCTGAGGAATGGTGCCCAGATCCGCTTAGTACTCCAAGAAGGGTGTAACTAGGACTTTATATCACTGCAATGTAACTTCTGCATTCTGTACTTCACTCGTCTAGATACAAGAGCCAGAATCCATTAGTCTGCTTAACTACTTGCTGCACTGGTTTGCGGCATTTTAAAGAGCAACACTCACAAACTCTGTGGAAGAATGTGGAACCAAAGGGTATAATCTCAGTCAGGTAGCTGCCAGTTCAGACAGACAAGGTGGAATTTCTCCTCAGGGAAGTAAATGTGGAATTCTTCATTAGAGTGTGTAGTGAGACTGGTTTGTTAAGTATATCGAAGGCAGAGATTGACAGACTTTTAAATCAGTAAGGGATTCTAGGATTATGGAAAGACACAGTGATGTTGAGGACCATCAGTTGTACAGAATGCCATGAGACCTCTTTTGGCATACTGTACAGTTATAGTACCAGCTATGGGAAAGATTTTATTTAAAAAAATTGGAGTGCAGAAAAGATTTATCAAGATGTTGCTAGCATTGAATGGTAAGGACAGCCTGGGACTTTTTCTTCTGGAGCATAGGATGTTGAGGGGTGACCTTACAAAGGGTTAAAAAGTCATGAGGAGTATAGATAAGGTCAACAGCAAAAGGTCTTTTCCCTAGGGTGGGAGTGTTCAAAACTAGGGTGCATACTTTTAAGATGAGAGGAGAAAGATTTGAGACACCCAAGGGACAAAATTTTCAGAAAAACCAGAACTGCAAATTGTTAAAAATAGAGATTACTAGAAAAGCTCAGCAAGTCTGACAGCATGTGTAAAGAGAAATCAGTTAACGTTTTAGGTCTGATTATCATGGTCACGAAGGATCACCAGATCCAAAACGTTAACTGATTTCTCTCCAGATGCTGCCAGATCTGCTGAGCTTTTCCAGCAATATCTATTTTTATTTTTTCACACAGATAATTGGTTTGTGTGGGGAATGAATGGCCAGAGGAAGTGGTAGATGCAAATACAGTTACAACATTCAAAAGACATTTGGATAGGTATACGGATAGGGAAAGTTTAAAGGGATATGGGCCAAATACAGGTTAATGGGTCTAGTTTAGTTTGGGAAACTGTCGGTATGGATGACTTGGACTCATTGAATGAGAGCGCAGACTCAGGAGTCCAAAGGGCCTACGTCTGCTCCTACAAGTTACAGTCCTGGTAGCTAGATATATTCCAGACTATAGGTGGCAGGTAGCAATGCAATCCAAGAATCAGTGCTTGGAGCACTGCACATTTTGCTTCAGTAGAAATCTCTAACTTGCCAACGATTCCAAACTTAGAGGCACAGATGGCAAGGATGATACAAATTTTTTGCAACAGACATGATTGCAAAATAGGTAGACAAGTGCAGTGTACACGAACAATGTCCTGGGTCATGCACGTGCAACCTTTGTGGGTGTCAATGAAATAGCATATTTGTTCTTATAATTAAAGCCCAATATAAATAAAAACAGATGAGTTATGCTGAATATAAAGCTTGTGTTAGACCACAACCAGAGTATAGAATGCAGTACTGGACACTATTCTTTCAAATAGCATTCAAGTATGAGGTGGAGAACTATGGCACTAATTCTAGGGGCGGAGTAGCTTAGTTACAAGTTTGGAGAAGTTGGTATGGTCTTTCCTAGAAAAAAGCATACCTGATAGAGGTGTACAAAATGACCAGAAGGAATGAGTGAAGAAAAAGAAACTGGATGGGTATTTTATAGAAATAAACTCTCATGGTTGCAGGGATCAAGTAGTGGATTGTTCCAAAGTCAGCCGGGGGACAAATGTTGTCTTTCCATGCCATTTCTCTTCAGATATGAAGAAATCTAAATTTCTGACACAGCTTTAGTGAATTCAAGCTATATGTTTACCTTTGTTATCTGTATCTTCAGAAGCTTCATCTTCCTCTATATCCTCCACGTCTTCCATATCTTCTTTCTGATCACAATCAACCTGCTCTTTGCTATAACAGAGAATGTCCAACATTGAAAAGCATACTTTTGTAATTTTGCCTATACAAGTAAGTTGTTCTCAAAGGCACACTTGTTTATACATTTAGGGTGTTTTCAGATTTATCGAAAAATTGATCAGGTGCAATTGGAAAAAATGTTTCCTTGTCCAGGTAGAATAAAACTCAGACAAGATTGCACAAACTGGCAACATGAGCACTTGTCAACAAGATTTACTTAACAAGGCAATCAAGAGTACTGTTTCCAACTACCATCAGCCTTCCAAGATGGAAAGGTGGCCCTCATTACATATAAACATACAAATGGTGACTCGAACCTCAAAATTGTAAAACAAGTGTGACCCCCTCCAATAAAACATTGTGGAAGCTATTGCAATTTTTATTGTTGCGAGTAGACCAACAACGTTTTTAAATGAGAAAGCCCTCTGCTATTAGAATAGCACTGCAAAAAGTAAACTAATTTTGTCAAAATATCTTAGCTTAAAATAAACTTTATGCTCAATTGCAAAGAGTACAACTTCACACAGCATTCATGGTTAGAAAATATCCCAAAAACAATGACTACAGACAACTTGAGACAGTGAACTCAGAATAGGTGCATTTATTTCACACAGAATCCATTGCAACTTTGTACATGAATTATCACCGACCGCTTTTAAAGGCTGGGTAGTCTGGTAGGGTTAAGAGGTCCTCATGACTCAAAGCATATCCACAAAGCACACAGTAGTATGGTGGATGGTTCTCCACTTGATTGGATGAGCGAAGGATACCTTCAACATCATCCAGGATGAAAACAAGATGCTGGACTGACTATCCACTACCTTAAACCAATCCACCTACCACCACAGTGGTTGCAGTGCATGACTGACAAATGCAGGTGAAATGGTGAAACAATAGTATCACTGGACTAGTAATGCAGATCCTCAGGCTAATGTTCTGATAGATGTTAGAGTGCATCTAACATAATAGCCAGAATGACAGCTTGGTTTTCAATGTGATTAAAGTTGGGAACTAATGCTTCAAAGGAAATCATGCAACCTCGAATTGTGAATATGATTTCAACAAAGAACAGAATTTTTAGATGTCTGTCAACTAACTAGCTTCTAAGTGTCATTATCTCACCTAGCCTACATGCAACTCCAGACCCAACAAGAGTTGGCCCATAATGCTCAGTTCCAGGGCAAATGGATCAGCTGGTCCATCCAGCACCACCCACAATCTATGAATGAATAGAAAAACTTCCTCAACCGACGGTGCAGATGCACGTTCTGTAGTCCCGAACAGGTTTAAAATGGCAAGAGGGGACAATTTTAAAACATCACCAATTACAGAATTATTAGTGTAGAGGGCAGTTTTTAGCGCATCATGCCTACACTGAGTCTACTGGCACTAGGTAATCTCGTGCTTTTTTTCTTTGTACACCATTTCTATTCAAATAACTACACATTCACTCACTTGAACCTGCCTCCACCACATTTCCAGACTGTGCATTCCATACCCTAACTACTCAGCAAGAAAAAAAAAGAAAATTCTCGCATCACCCTTGCTTCATTTTCGCATCACCTCAAAGCTAACGTTGCCCTGCCCTTGTATCATTTACAAGCAGAAACAGCCCCTATTTCATCCAGCCTGCTCATTTTTTTTTGTAAAAGAGTGAAAGACTAATAGGTTGCATCCTTGAATATTAAATAATAGTTGCTACAGAGATAATGGAATAATGGATGCATCAGCCGCAAATCTCCAAGAATCCTTAAGATTCTGGAGTAGTCCCAGGAGATTGGAAAATTGCAAATCCAACACATTCTTAAAGGGAAGGTGGCATAAAATAGGAACCTATCAGCATGCATCACAAAAACTGAAATTCACCAGGTTTGGCACCATCTGCAGAAAAGAAAATGTTGACTCTGGTACAAAAATAAGCAGAAATGGGTACTGCAGATGCTGGAAATCAGAGTCCAGATTGGAAAAGCACAAGTCAGGCAGCATCCGAGGAACAGGAAAATTGACGTTTCGGGCAATTCCTGGAATTCCTGAAGGGCTTTTGCCTGAAACGTCGATTTTCCTACTCCTCAGATGCTGCCTGACCTGCTGTACTTTTCCAGCACAACTCTAATCTAGATGCTGGTATGAAAATCTCAGTTCTGAAGGACTCATTAACTGTTGAGGTTGTACAGGACATTGGTGAGGTGTCTTCTGGAATACTGTGTCCAGTTCTGGTCACCCAGTTATAGGAAGATCATCAAGCTGGAGAGGGATCTGGAGAGATTTACCATGCTGTTGCCCTATATGGACAGTGAGTTATAAACAGGCTGGGACACTTTCAATGGAGAATAGGGGGTTAAGAGGTGACCTGATGAGAGGTATAGACAGGAGTTGATGGTAGTTGTCTTTTTGCTAAAATGACATTTCAATACCAACGGGCACTTTTCTTTAAAGGGAAGGAGGAAGATTTAAAAAAAAACAAGGCAACTTTTAAAAATATAGTTTTGAGTGTGGAATGAACTTTGAGGAAGCGGTGGATATGGGCACAATTACAACATTTAAAATGATACGGGTCAGGAGTAGGCAGGTGGGACTAGTTTAATTTGAGATTATGTTTGGCATTGACTGGTTGGACTGAAGGGTATGTTTCTGCACCATATGACTGACTATCTCCCCCTCACAAAGCTGCCAGATTGGAGTTTTCCAGGGTTTTGTTTATTTCAGATTTCTGAAATTAGTATCTTGCTTTTAGAGAGCTTGCACCTGTCATTAGGAAATTTTTATCCATTAAAAAAGTATTTTAGACACACAGACTTCATGAAAGAGAAATCACGCCTAACAAATTTACAAGTCTTTGAAAGCAGGGCTGTTAAAAGTGGAAGTCAATGGATCTGATATACTTGAATTTGCAAAAGGCTATGAATAAGAAACTATAGTATTTGGTGTGGTATACTGGTATGGAGAGAGGATTAGCCAACAGGTGACAGAATTGGGATAAGGAAGGGGAGCATTTTCAGGATGGCAACTGACAAAGTGTCCACAAAAGAGATACAGACAAGTTAAGAGTGAGCAAAAACTTGACCGAAGGAATATTAAGTAACAGAAATAAGTGATTACGCCACAGTTGAAGAGGGTTCAGTGCCCAGCTGGTTCAGTGCGCTACTGTGGGAGGTCAACGAATCTGGAGTGCCTGGCTCGTATAAGTGTGGAAAGTGTGTGCACATTCAGCTATTGACCGAGCATATTGCAGCAGTGATGAAAGAACTAGAGGACCTTAGGCTCATTCGAGAGAACGAGATCTTTCTGGACAAGACCTTCAGCGAGGTTATTACACCAATCATGCCAGAAGAGCGCAGACAATGAGGAAGGCAGAGAAGAGACAGGTGCAAGAGACTCCAGGAGAAGTACCTGTCAGGAACAAGTTGAAGCTTTTTGAAACAGTAGAGACTGATGACACTGCCAGTTCGCAAGGCGGCCAGGTCTGTCAATCAAAAGTTGGCGCAGAGGCAGAGCGGAAGAGTCGGACATCGCACAGAGCCGTGGTAATAGGGGACTCCATAGTGAGAGGAACTGACCGGGGTTTTTGTGGCAGCAGACAGGATCTAAGGATGGTGTGTTGCCTTCCTGGTGCCAGGGTGAAAGACATTGCGGACAGAGTGCAGGAAAT